>NW_004524650.1:1331643-1332140 GCF_000260255.1 Octodon degus | reverse complement strand
ACTTCTCTTCACAAACCATGCAGGCAAGAAGAGCATAGAGCAGAGTACTTCAGGTCCTCTATGAAAACAAATTTCAGCCCAGACTACTATAACCTGCAAAACTCTCTTTCAAGTTTGATGGAGAAGTGAAATACTTTCATGACAAACAACAGCTAACAAATTTCATGATAACAAAGGCAACCCTACACAGGCTAATAAAAGATCTTCTAGAGAGGGACCAAAATCATCAGAGCTCCACGAATGAGATCAGAAGCAACCAACTAAATAGAGCAAGCAATTAAACACAGGAGAAAAAGGAGTAAATGACAAGAGGTAAATAACGTGTCAATTGTAAGTAAATACATCTTAATTCTAATCATCCATGTAAATAGACTCAATTCGCCAGTTAAGAAAAATACACCAGCACAGTGGATTAGGAAACAAAATCCAACAATATGCTGTATACAAGAAACACATTTAACTCATAAAGACGTTCATAGGCTGAAAGTCAAAGGATG
>NW_004524650.1:1321737-1327795 GCF_000260255.1 Octodon degus | reverse complement strand
TCATATTCTGTAGGGACTTAAAGTTCAACATATCAATACTTGATGAAAAATACCTGTTCCATGTTATGCCTAAGATGTTTGATATGCAGACAGATAATGAAGTTAAGCTTAAGAGCCCAAGTTGTATGGCAATAACAATAAGCTTGTCTTCTGGTTGGTTAACAACCTAAGTTTGCAGACCAAAATTATAGAAAAAGGAGGACTGCAAGGAAAGCCAACATTTTGGCCCCAGTCCTACTTTTCTAAGGAGTCTCCATACTGATTTCCACAACGGTTGCGCCAGTCTACATTCCCACCAGCAGTGGAGCAGGGTTTCTTTTTCCCCACAACCTCTCCAACATTTGTTAATGGGTGACTTCTTTATGATAAGCATTCTTTCTGTTGTAAGATGATATCTCAATGTTGTTTTAATTTGCATTTCGTGGATGGCTAGTGATGTGGATTATTTTTTCATATATTTATCGGCTTCTTTACTTTCATCCTGTGAGAAGTGTGTGTTCATCTCGGATGCCCATTTCTGGATTGGGTCTTTAAATTTTGGGGCTCTAGTGTTTTTTAGTTCTTTATAAATTCTAGAGAACAGACCTTAGTCTGAGTACTTATTTGTCATGTTTTTTTTAACCAAATTTGTGGGTTGCCTTTTCACTTTGTTGGTAATTTCTTTTGACATGAAAAAACTTCTCAGTAAGAGCAGGTCCCAGTTGTTAATTCTTTCAACTGTTTCTCATGTGATTTGATATCTGCTCATGAAGTCTTTGCCTAACCCTATGTCTTCGAGAGTTCCTCCTACTTTCTCTTCCATGACATTTATGTCTATGCTTTAATGTTTAGAACTTCAATCCATTTTTACTTTACTTTAATGCATAATGATAGACCTGGGTCAAGTTTTAGTTTTTGGCATGAAGAGAGCCAGTTTTTCAAGCACCATTTGTTAAAGAGGCTATCATTCTTCCAGTGAATGTTTGGGCACTTTGTCAAAGATAAGGTGGCTGAGTGTGTTCATAGGGGCTTCAGGATCTTCTAATCTATTCTATTGATCCTCAAGTCTATTTTGTTGCCAGTACCATGCTGATTTTATCACAGTAGCCTTGTAGTATAATTTCAAGTCAGGCATTGTAATGTCTCCTGCCTTGTCCATATTGCCCAGGATTGCCCTTACTGTTCTAGGTCTTTTCTTGTTCCAGATAAATTTCAGGAATGATTTTTCTATGTCTGTGAGGTATGTCAGTGGTAGTCTGATATGGATTGCATTAAATCTGTACAGCAATTTTGGGAATATGGCCATCTTCATAATGTTGTTTCTTCCTATCCAGGAGTATGGAATATCTTTCCATTTTCTAAATCCTCTAGGATCTCTTTTTTAAGAGTATTGTAGTTTTCCTTGAAAAGATCTTTAACTTTGTTAATTAGATTTATTCCAAGGTATTTCATTTTCCTTGGTGCTATTGTAAAAGGTATTGTTTCTATAATTTCCCTCTCAGTGTGTTTGTTGTCTGTGTAGAGGAATGCTATTGACTTTTGGGTATTGACTTTATAACCTGTTACGGTACTGAATTTCTGTATTAATTCTAGTAGCTTCTTGGTGGAGTTTTTTTGGTCCTCCACGTAAAGTATCTTGTCTTCTGCAAATAAAGATAATTTAACTTCTTCTTTGCTTATTCTTATTCTTTTATTTCTTTGTCTTGTCTAATGGCTATAGCCAATGATTGCAGAACTATATTGAATAGGAGTGCTGATAGAGGACATCCTTGTCTTGTACCGGATCTAATAGTAAAAGATTTCAGTTTTTCCACATTTAGGATTATGTAGCCATTGGGTTTTCATAAATGGCTTTTACCAGATTAAAGTAGAGGTCATCTATTCCAATTTTCTGGAGGACTTTGAACATGAATGAGTGTTGGACTTTGTCAAAAGCCTTTTCTGCATCAATGGAGATGATCATGTGGTTTGTAGTTTTTGCTGTATTGATATAGTGTATTATATTTATAGATTTTTGAAAATTGAACCATCCTTGCATCCCTGGGATGAATCCTACCTGCACATGGTGAATGATCTTCTTGATGATTTGCTGAATTCTATTTGCTAGGATTTTACTGAGGATTTTGGCATCTATGCTCATGAGGGAGATTGGCCTGTAGTTCTCTTTCTTAGTTGTGTCTTTCCCTAGTTTTTGTATCAGTATAACAATAATTGCCACCATGAAAGATTTTGTGAGGATTGCTTCCTTTTCAATTTCATGGAAGAGTTTGAGGAATACAGGAATACATCTTCTGTATATTTTTTGTAGAATTCAGTTGTGAATCCATTGGTCCTTTAGTTTTCTTTGTCGGTAGGTTTTTAATTACATCTTGTATTTCATTGGTTGTTATTGGTCTATTAAGATTGCTTATATCTTGTCGATTCAGTTGTGGTAATTTGTACATTTCTAGGAATCCGTCCATTTCTTCTGTGTCTTCTTTATGTGAGACTAAAGATTCTCAATGTACCTATTGGTAATCTTCTGAATTTCTACTGGGTTTGTGGTTATTACACCCTTTTCATTCTTTATTGCTTGTATTTAAATTCTTTCTTTCCTCTTTTTGATGAGGTTAACTAGGGGCTTATTGATTTTATTTAATCTTTCAAAGAACCAGGTTTTTGATTTTTTAATTTTTTGAATTGTTTTCTTCATCTGAATTGAATTAATTTCTGCTCTAATCTTTATGATTTTTTTCCTGTCTTTGGGCTCTGGGTTTGGTTTACTCTTCCTTTTCTAGTTGTTGAAGGTGCAGCATTAGGGTATTTATTTGTTCCCGTTCTGTTTTCCTAATGTTTGAGTTCACAGCTCTGAATATCCCTCTGAGAACTGCTTTCATTGTATCCATAAATTCCGATAAGTTGTGCTTGAATTTTCATTGAAAATGTAGGTATTTGTGAATTTCTTGTTAAATTTCATCTGTGACCCATTGGTTTCTGAGTAAGGAGTCATTTAATTTCCATTTATTTAGATTTTTTTCTGGTTTCTTTTGTCATTTATTTCCAGTTTCATTGCACTGTAGTCAGATAATGTGCATGGGACAATTTCTGTTTTCTTAAATATACTTAAGCATGATCTATAGACCAGTATGTGACCTATTTTAGAAAATGGTCTACATGTAGCTGAGAAAAATCTATATTCAGCTGTGTTTATTAGGAACACTCTGTATATTTCCATCAAGTCCATTTGTTTCAAGCTCTGGTTCAGTTCTGTTATTTCTTTGTTATCTTTTTGTCTGGTTGACCTAACTTTTGGGGATAATGGGGTATTAAGGTCTCCTGTGAAGATTGTGGTATTGGATATTAGATTCTTCATGTCCATTAAGATTTGTTTTATATAGTTTGGTGCTCCCGTGTTTGGTGCATAGATATTTATTAGTGTTAACTCTTCTTGAATTTTTCCCCTAACCAGAATATAGTGGCCTTCTTTATTTTGCTTGATCATTCTTGGTTTGAAGTTGAGACTCTGAGAATAGGATTTCTACCCCTGCTTTTTTCTGAGGTGCTGGGGCATGTAGTATTGTGTTGCATCCTTTGACTTTCAGCCTATGAATATCTTTATGAGTTAAATATGTTTCTTGTATACAGCACATTGTTGGATTTTGTTTCCTAATCCACTGTGCCAGTCTATTTCTCATAATTAGCGCATTGAGTCCATTTACATTGATGGTTAGAATTGAAATGTATTGACTTACGATTAACATGTTATTTACCTGTTGTTGTTTACTCCTTTTTCTCCTGTGTTTCATTGCTTGCCCTATCTAGTTGGTTGCTTCTGATCTCATTCTTGGAGTTCTGATCATTTTGTTCCCTCTCTAGAACATCTTTCAGTAGCCTGTGTAGGGTTGGCTTTGTCATCATGAAATTCTTTTGCTGTTCATTTTCATGAAAGTATTTTACTTCTATATCAAACTTGATAGAGAATTTTGCAGGGTATAGTAGTCTGGGCTGGAATTTGTTTCCATAGAGGACTTGAAGTACTGTGCTCCATGCTCTTCTTGCCTTCATGGTTTGTGAAGAGAAGTGGGCCGTAATTCTGATGGTTTTACCTTTGAATGTGATCTGCTTCTTTTCTGTAGCTGCTTTCAGTATATTATTCTTATGTTGAATTTCTGGAATCTTGACTATTATATGTCTCAGTGTGGTTTTAATTGGGTTGAAGTTATTTGGCGTTCTGTATGCTTCAGTTACCTGAATATCAGATTGTTTCCTCGTATTTGGGAAGTTTTCTGCTATTATTTCTGCCCATATTTTTAATGTCATTTGTATTGACTCCTTCTTTCTCTTTGATGGCAATTAGTATCAGACTGTTCATCTTTGCATCATCTTGAAGGTGATGGATACTTTTTCCTCCATCCTAGTTGTTTTTAAGAGATCCTTTCTTACCTTTTCACTAGCTGCACCAGTGTCTTCAAGATCTGAAACTCTGTCTTCACTTTCACTCAAACGGTTTTGCATGCTTGTAATTGAGATTTTAATTTCCTCTATATCTCTTTAACTCTTCTTCATGCGATCTATTTCGTGTATTGCTCATTCAAGGAGTCCATCATTTTTCTAATCTCCTCTATTTTTTTATTCAATGTCTTCTTTAGAAGCAGTTATAAATTTAGTGCGGTGTGTTTTTCAGATTGGGTTTTCTCCTTATGTTTCTGTAGTTGCTTCTTTACTTCAGATGCTATGAGTTCTGAGAATTCTTTTTTTATTTCAGAAAATAATTCTGCTCTGAGTTCCTCTATTTCTTTTTTCTGTTGCTTATTTACTATCGACACTATTAATTCATGCATTTGAGCCGAGATAGTGTCCTCTGCACTTGTTCTTTGTGGTCACTGGATTTCCTCCATATGTTTCTGCATTTGATTCTTTACTGCAGGTGTTGTTAATTCAGGCATTTCTTTGTTCATTTCCAATCTGAATTCCTCTATAACTTTCTGCAGCTGTTTCTTTATTTCAGAAGCCATTGATTCATTGCTTTCAGCTGTGTGTTTCTCAGTTTGTTCTGCGTTAGTGTCCTCTGCACTTGTTATGGGTGTGCTTATGTTCTGAGATTTCTTTTGCTCCTTCTCATTGTGATTTTGTATAGCACTGTCTTCTGACCTTTGTTTTCGATCTGTGTTGCAGATATAGCCTTAGCACCTACTGAAGTACAGGTGTAGATCTACAAAATTTGGATTTATCCAGCTGTGTCTGGCTGTGTCTGGCTGCTGTGCTCTGTTCCTTCCCTTTGCTGCCCTTGAGGGTAAACCTGTTGTGTCCCTCTGGCAAGATGTTCTACTCCTGGACTAGCTGGGTGGTTCTGTCCCCTACACTCTCTGCAGGGATTGCGGCTGAAGGATTTCACCTCAGGCCTGTATGCCAGGCCTGAGCTGAGTCTAGAGGGGATAAGTTGCAGTAGTGGGGAGAGGCAGCTCTCCCACACACTCACCGGCCTGGACTTGGACTGGGTCTTGGGGTTCACTTAATGTGGCAGCAATTCCTACTCGGTGGGCGAGGTTGGGGAGGTGCTGCGGAGTGGTGCCAGGCGGCCCAAGGGGGTGGAAGTGGGTCTCACCCTCACGGTGCCTGGGCTGGAACCAGTATGTCCCGCAGCCACAGGGTAGCCAGAAGCTCTCCCACACACTCACCGGGCCTGGGCTAGGACTGGGTCTCACCTATAGTGTTTAGAGGTCAATGGAATACCCATATCTGACAGGACTAAAGAACAAAGGGGATACATATGAAGGGCCATTTTGTATCTGTATATACACAATAGTTAAGGTAGATATACAGCTACTTTCATTTAATTCAATGAGAAGAACGATTTGTTCATAGTGTTTGGACAGAATATCTTGTCTCCATCTTGTACTATGGATAAGCACTAAGAAGATAACAATGTACAATGTATTAATTATTGAAACTGTCCTATTAATCAGATTTGAAACTGTCTCGACTCTGCAGTGCCTCCCCCATCCCGCCCGCCGAGTAGGATTTTCTGCCGAGTTCCGGGAGCCCCCAGACCCAGTCCTAGCCCAGGTCCGGTGAGTGTGCGGAGAGTTTCCTGCTACCC
>NW_004524650.1:1305255-1315372 GCF_000260255.1 Octodon degus | reverse complement strand
TAGAATGATTTTTTCTAATGGTGTTTGTAAGTAGGATCACAAGTCTGCATCTTGTACAGCAATTAACCACTAAGAATATATGCAGTGTATTATTTGTTGTAACTGTGCTCTCGATTTGATTTGAAACTGTCTCATTGCTATGTTTACCAATAAAACTTTGAAAAGAAAAAAAAAGAAACTGTCTCAATTCTATTTGTTTCTCAATGAAATAAACTAAAAATAAGTAAATAAATAAAACAAAATTAAAAAAAGAAATTATACTGCAAATCTGCTGTGGTAAAATTAGCATGGTACTGGCAACAAACTAGACCTAAGGAACAATGGAATAGATTTGGGAACACTGAAGCCTCTATGAACACATTCAGCCACCTTATCTTCCACAAAGCGGCCAAACATGCTTACTGGAAGAAAGATAGCCTCTTTAACAAATAGTGCTTGAAAAACTGGCTCTCTATATGCTGTAAATGAAAACGTGAACCAGGTCTATCACCATGCACTCAGCTAAAGTCAAAATGGATTAAAGATCTAAACATTAAAACAGAAACACTAAATCTCCTACAAGAGAAAGTAGGAGGAACTCTTGAAGACATAGGGGTAAGCAAGGAATTCATGAACAAAAATCAAATCGCATAGGTAATACTTGAAAAAATTAACAATGGGACCTCCTGTAATTGAACAGTTTTTGCACTTCAAAAGAAATTACAACAAAGTGAAAAGAAAACCCACAAATGTGGAATAACTTTAACTGATAAGCACTCAGACAAAGATCTGTTCTCAACAATTTATAAAAATCTGAAAAACATTTGGGCCTCAAAATTTAAAGATCCAATCCAGAAATGGGCATCCAAAGGATGCTTTGGAGCCTTTGGATGAATTTAAAGAAGCAAATAATTGTATAGAAAAATGCTCCACATCACTAGTCATTGGTGAAATGCTAATTAAAACAACACTGAGATACCATCTCATCTCACAAAGAATGGCTATCCTAAAGAAATTAACCACCAACAAATGTTGGAGAGGCTGTGGGGAGAAAGAAACCCTTTTCCACTGCTGGTGGGAATGTGGACTGATGCAACCATTATGGAAATCAGTGTGGAGACTCCTTAAAAATCCTAGGGCTGGAAATTCCTTTCAAACGAGCTATCTCCTTACTGGAAATTTTCTTGGAGGAATTGAAAACATCATATCATAGCAATATATGTGTGCCTATGTTTCTAGCAGTGCAATTTGTGATAGCCAAATCTTGGAAACAACGAAGATGCCCATCACCTGAAGAATGGATGAAAAAAATGTGGTATTTTTATACAATGGAGTGTTACTCAGCTATGAAAATTATAAACTTGAAGCCTTCATATTTAAGTGGATGCCAGTTAAAGGTATACTCATAAGTGAAATCAACCAGACCCACATGTGCATATATTGTGTAATCTCCTTAGTATAAGTATTAAAAAAAGAAATAAAAGTAGAAAGGTATAACACAATTAAAAGAAAAGCAAGAACTTGAGAAATAGACAAAAAAGAGAGGGCAATGAAAAAGCTAGGAAACATGACAGGGCAAAGCCATACATTTATATGCACAACATGGATAAGACAATGATCAAGAATCTTCAGTATGTTTTTGAAACTAGAGTCAATTTGTAGGATGCTCATACTTGTGAACTAAGCAACTGCAATGAAGATAGCAATGTGTAATGGTATGGTCATGTTTGCAATACCTGATATTCTGGTCTTCTAAATACATATTGCTTGCTATGATGTACCAAGTACTTTCATACAGCCTCTCAAGTAAATGTTTGTTTTTAAAAAATTGTAATAAATGAAAACAAAAGACAAGAAAAAAATGTCTTGATACAATGCTATATAAGGTTAATTCCTAAATTTCTGTGTAAAAATATATAACTGTTTATTCCTATTTTAAAATTTTCTTCAATTTTTTAATTTTTTTCTTCATATTTTGAAGGGACTTAAATTTTAACGTATCAATACTTGATGGAAAGTACCTGTTCCATGTTTTGCCTAAGATGGTTCATAATTCAGACAGATAGTGAGGTTAAGATCAACTGCCTATTTTGTAGCATAATATTAATAAGTTTTTCTTCCGGAACCTTAACAACCTAGGTTTGCAGACCTAAAATTAGAGAAAAAGAAGGTCTTCAAGGACAACCAACATTTTCTCCCTTCCCTGTCAAGGACAGTGAAGACTCAGGATATAGGAGAACCTGTGCTGTAACATCATGTAACTCAGTTGTGTGGCAAATTTTCTGATCAAGGTTATGGGGCCACAGAGGAATGTTATCAATGATGTAGAATGTGATTAAGGAGAGTCACGTGGAGAGAAAACATTCTCTCATGCGTTCAAAGAGAGCAAGATGGTCGAGCAATGGCCAAGACACATCCATATGTCTGACACTGACAAAGGATCTACGAACTGTGGTACAGGCTTTCAGGATAAATTCGGAGGGGATTTGACTCACTTTATCAGATACAAAAGTTACATTTTTTGTTATATACATCTCGTTTTATCTTGCTCTTAACAATCCAGCAGAAAAGTATAAACATGAAGTATAAAAAGTAAAGCAATATTAATATGCTGAGCTTTAAAAGGCTCAAGTCCACAGCTAGGGGCAAGAAACAACCAGCTTGTTCAGGAGCAGAACATCTTGCCAGAAGGGCACAACAGGTTCACTCCCAAGGGAAGCAGCAGGAAGGACCTGAGCACATAAGCCAGACACAAGCCAGGCACAGCGGGATAGATCCAAACTTTGTAGATCTGCGCCTGAACTTCAGTAGATGCTAAGGTTATAACTGCACCAAAGCTCTACAAGAAAGGTCAGAAGACAGCGCTATACAAAATGCCAAAGAGAAGGAAAAAAAATGCAATCTCTGAACCCAAACCCACCCATAACAAGTTCAGAGGACACTAACACAGAACAAAGTGGGAATCACATACCTGAAATCAATGAATCAATAGCTTCTGAAATAAAGAAACAGCTGCAGAAAGGTAGAGAGAAACTCACATTGGAAATGAAAAATGAAATCTGTTAATTAATAATATCTGCAGTAAAGATTAAATGCAGAAACATATGGAGGAAACCGAATGCCCACACAGAACAAATGCAGAGGACACTAGCTCAGCTCAAATGTATGAATTAATAGCATTGATAGTAAATAAGCAACAGCAGAAAGTCATAGAAGAACTCAGAATGGAATTCTTCTCTACTATCTCAGCTCAAATGTATGAATTAATAGCGTCGATAGTAAATAAGCAACAGCAGAAAGTTATAGAGGAACTCAGAGTGGAATTTTTTGAAATAAGAAAAGAATTCTTGGAATTCATAGAATCTGAAGTAAAGAATCAACTACAGAAACTTAGGAAGGAAACCTAATCTGAAAAAAAACATGCAGTAAAAGAATTTATAACTGCTTCTAAAGAAGGCATTGATAAAAAAAGAGGAGATTGGAAAAATGACAGATTCCTTGAGTGAGCAATACAAGAAACAAATAGATCGCATGAAGAAGAGTCAAAGAGATATAGAAGAATTTAAAATCTCAATCACAAGCTTGCAAAACCGTTTAAGTGAAAGTGAAGACAGAGTTTCAGATCTTGAAGACACTGGTGCAGCTAGTGAAAAGGTAAGAAAGGATCTCTTAAAAACACTTAGGATACAGGGAAAAAATAATACATCACCTGCAAGATGTTGCAAAGATGAACAATGTAAGACCAATAGGCATCAATGAGAAAGAAGCAGTCAATACAAATGACATTTAAAAATATATGGGCAAAAGTAATAGCAGAAAACTTCCTAAATATGAGGAAACAATCAGACATTCAGGTAACTGAAGCATACAGAACAACAAGTAACATCAACCCAATTGAAAACACACTGAGACATATAATAGTCAAGGTACCAGAAATTCAGCACAAGAATAATATCCTGAATGCAGGTAGAGAAAAGAAGCAGATCACATTCAAAGGAAAACCCATCAGAATTACAGCCCACTTCTCTTCACAAACCATGCAGGCAAGAAGAGCATGGAGCACAGTACTTCAAGTCCTCCATGAAAAAAATTACAGCCCAGACTGTTATACCATACAAAACTCTCTCAAGTTTGATGCAGAAGTGAAACACTTCCATGACAAAGAAGAACTGAAGAATTTCATGATGACAAAGCCAACCCTACACAGGCTACTGAAAGATGTTCTAGAGAGGGACCAAAATGATCAGAACTCCAAGAATGAGATCAGAAGCAACCAACTAAATAGGGCAAGCAATTAAGCACAGGAGAAAAAGGAGCAAATGACAACAGGCAAATAACATGTCAATTGTGAGACAATACATCTCAATTCTACCCATCAATGTAAATGGACTCAATTCACCAATTAAGAGAAATAGACTGGCATAGTGGATTAGGAAACAAAATCCAACAATATACTGTATACAAGAAACACATTTAACTCATAAAGATATTCATAGGCTGAAAGTCAAAGGATGGAACACAATATTACATGCCACAGCACCTCAGAAAGAAGCAGAGGTAGCAATCCTATTTCACACAGGCTCAAATTCAAAGCAAGAATGATCAAGCAAAATGAAGAAGGCCAGTATATACTGGTTAGGGGAAAAATTCAAGAGGAGAAGATAACACCCATAAATATGTATTAACCAACCACGGGAGGATCAAACTATATAAAGCAGTTTTTAAAGGACATGAAAAATCTATTATCCAATACCACAATCTTAACAGGAGACCTTAACACCCCATTATCCCAAAATGATAGGTCAACCAGACAAAAAGGTAGCAAAGAAATAACAGAACTGAACCAGAGTTTGAAACAAATGGACTTCGTGGAAATATACAGAATGTTCCACCCAAACACAGCTGAATACATACTTTTCTCAGCTGCACATGGGCCATTTTCTAAAATAGGCCACATACTGGTCTATAGGTCATGCTTAAGTACATTTAAGAAGACAGAAATTATTCCATTCACATTATCTGACCACAGTGCAATGAAACTGGAAATAAATGACAAAAGAAACCAGAAAAAAAAAAAAAACCTAAATACATAGAAATTAAATGACTCCCTACTCAGAAACCAAAGAGTTACAGATGAAATTAAACAAGAAATTCAACAATATCTACAACTCAATGAAAATTCAAGCACAACATAACAGAATTTATGGGATACAATAAAAGCAGTTCTCAGAGGGAAATTCATAGCTCTGAATTCACACATTGGGAAAACAGAACTGGAACAAGTAAATACCCTAATGCTGCACCTTCAACAACTAGAAAAGGAAGAGCAAACCAAAGCCAGAGCCCAAAGACGGGAAGAAATCATAAAGATTAGAGCAGAAATTAATTCAATTCAGATGAAGAAAACAATTCAAAGAATTAAAAAAGCAAAAAGCTGGTTTTTTGAAAGATTAAACAAAATTGATAAGCCCCTAGTTAACCTCATCAAAAAGAGGAAAGAAAAATTCAAATACAAGCAATAAGGAATGAAAAGAGTGTAATTGCCACAGACTCTGTGGAAATTCAGAAGATTATCAATAGCTACATTGAGAATCTTTACTCTCACAGAATAGACGTTACAGATGAAAAGGACAGATTCCTAGACAGGTACAAATTAACTCAACTGAATGGACAAGATATAAAAACTCTCAATAGCCCAATAGCAGCCAATGAAATATGAGATGTAATTAAAAACCTACCGACAAAGAAAAGTCCAAGTCTGGATGGATTCACAGCTGATTTCTACAAGAAACTTACAGAAGACATATTCCCTATACCACTCAAACTTTTCAATGAAATTGAAAAGGAAGCAATCCTCCCAAAATCATTCCTGGAGGCAAGTATTATACGGCTACCAAAATCAGGGAAAGACACAAATAAGAAAGAAAACTACAGTCCAACCTCCCTGATAAACATAGATTCCAAAATCCTCAGTAAAATCCTAGCAAATAGAATACAGCACATCATCAAGAAGATCATGCACCATCACCAGGTAGGATTCATCCCAGGGATGCAAGCCTGGCTCAATATTCGGAAATCTACAAATGTAATACACTATATCAATTGAACGATATCTAGAAACCATATGATCATCTCTATTGATGCAGAAAAGGCTTTTGACATGTCTAACACTCATTCATTTTCAAAGTCCTACACAAAATTGCAATAGAGGGCCTCTACTTCAATCTCATAAAACCCATTTATGAAAACCCAAAGTCTAACGTAATTCTAAATGGGGAAAAACTGAAATCTTTTACTCTTAGATCTGGCACAAGACAAGAATGCCCTCTATCACCACTAATATTCAATAATTTTGGAATCATTAGCTACACCATTAGACAAGAGAAAGAAATAGAAAGAATAAGGTTAGACAAAGATGAAGTTAAATTATCATTATTTGCAGATGGCATGATACTTTACTTGGTAGACCCAAAAAACTCCACCAAGAAACTACTAGAATTAATACAGAAATTCAGTAGCATAGCAATTTAGAAAGTCAATACCCAAAAGTCAATAGCATTCCTTTGCACAGATAACAAACACACTGTGATGGAAATTAGAGAAACATACTTTTTGGAATAGCATCAATGAAAATGACATACCTTGGAATTAATCTAACTAATGAAGTCAAAGATCTTCTTAAGGAAAATTACAGTACTCCTAAAAAAGAGATCCTACAGGATTTCAGAAAATGGTAAGATATTCCATGCTCCTGGATAGGAAGAACCAACATTGTGAATATGGCCATATTCCCAAAATTGCTGTACAGATTTAATGCAATCCCCATCAATCTTCCACCAGCATACCTCACAGAGGTAGAGAAATCATTCCTAAAATTTATTTGGAACCAGAAAAGACCTAGAATAGCAAAGGCAATTCTGGGCAATAAAGACAAGGCAGGAGACATTACAATTCCTGACTTGAAATTATACAACACGGCTACTGTGATAAAATCAGCATGCTACTGGCAACAAAATAGACTTGAGGATCAATGGAATAGATGAGAAGACACTGAAGCCCCTATGAACACACTCAGCCAACTTATCCTTGACAAAGGGGTGAAACATACTCACTGGAATAAAGATGACCTCTTTAACAAATGGTGCTGGAAAACCTTGCCAAAAACTAAAACATGACCAGATCTATCACCATGCACTAAACTGAAGTCAAAATGGATTAAAGATCTAAATATTAAAACAGAGACACTTCATCTCTCAGATGAGAGAATAGGAGGAACTCTTCAAAATATAGGGTTAGGCAAAGAGTTCATGAACAAAAATCAAATCACATGGGAAACACTTGAAAGAATTAATAACTGGGACCTGCTCTTATTGAGAAGTTTTTGCACATCAAAAAAAATTACCAACAAAGTGAAAAGACAACTCACAAATTTGGAAAAAATCATGACAAATAAGTACTCAGAAAAAGGTCTGCTCTCTAGAATTTATAAAGAAATAAAAAACACTAGGGTTCCAAAATTTAATGACCCAGTCCAGAAATGAGCATCTGAGATGAACACACACTTCAGAGGATGATATTAAAGAAGCGAATAAATATATGAAGACATGCTCCATATCATTAGCCATCCATGAAATGCAAATTAAAACAACATTTAGATAGCATCCCACCCCAATAAGAATTTCTATCATAAAGAAATCAACCAACAACAAATGTTGGAGAAGTTATGGAGAAACAGGAACCCTCTCCACTGCTGGTGGGAATGTAGACTTATGCCACCATTATGGACATCAGTGTGGAGACTCCTTAGAAAACTGGGACTGGAAATCTCATTTAAACAGCTATTCCTTTCCTGGGAATTTTCCCACAGTATCTGAAAACATCATATCATAGTGATATATGTGTACCTATGTTGATAGCATCATAATTTATGATAGCCAAATCTTGGAAACAACGGAGATGCCCATTACCTGAGGAATGGATGAAAATGATGTGGTATTTTTACACAGTGGAGTATAACTCAGCTATGAAGAATGATAAACTTGAAACCTTTATATATAAGTGGATGCCACCTGTAGATATACTCAAAAGTGAAATAAACCAGATAAAGATATATAAATATCATATAGTTTCCTAATATAAGAACTCAAAAGAAGAAATACAAATAGAAAGGTATCATACAAATAAAAGGAAAGCAAGGACTCGAGGACTAACTAATTAAGAGAGGGAAAGGTGAAGAGCTTGGAAACACGACAGTGGCAAGCCATACAGTTATATGTAGAAAATGGGCAAGGAAATGACCTGACAATTTTCAGAAGATTTTTGAATCTGGCAGTTAATTGGAAAGATTCTCACCCTAACTAACTATATATACTGACTACGGTGAACTAAGCAACTGCACTGATGATGGCAATTTGTAATAGTGGGTTCATTCTTGGAGTGCCTGTCATTCTGATCTTCTGATTAAGCACTGCTTGTCATGACATTCCAGTTGCTGCTGTGCTATCTCTTGGGTAGATGATTGTTCAAAAAGAAGGGGGTCATGAATGAAGGCAGGAGACAGGAAAAGGAATGTTGTGGGTCTGTCCTCCTTCAAGGTTGTATATGATTAGATTTTTGGACTTACTTGTAAACATAAGAATTATATAATTCTTTATGCCCATTTTTAAAATATATTCTAATTTTTAAATGTTTTTTATCATATTTTGTAGGCACATAAAGTAGGCAAATATATTTTGTAGGCAAATATCAATATTTGATGAGAAATACCTGTTCCATGTTATGCCTAAAATGTTTGATATTCAGACAGATAGTGAGTTTAAATTTAACAGAGTAGGTTGTATGGTAATAACAATAAACTTCTCTTCTGTAGGGTTAACAACCTAAGTTTGTAGACCAAAGTTAGAGGAAAAAGGAGGGCCCAAGGAAAGTCAACATTTTGGCTCTAGCCTTCCAAGGTCAATTAAGACTCAGGACATATGAGAACTTGTACTGTAATGTCACGTAACTCGGTAGTGTCCCAAATTTTCTGATCAAGGAGATTATGGGGCAAAAGAGGAAAGTGATCGATGATGTAGAGTGTGCCTAAGGAGAGTCACATGGAAAGAAAACATTCTCTCAGGCTTTCACAGAGAGCACATTGGCCAAGCAATGGCCATGCCTCATCCACATGGCTGACACTGACAAAGGATCTACACTCTGAGGTAGAAGATCTCAGGATAAACCCTGAGGGGATTTCACTGACCTTATCAGTCCCAAAAGTTACAACTCTTGTTGCATAGGTCTTGCTTTATGTTGGTCTTGACCATCCAGCAGAAAAATATAAAAACAAAATATAAGAAATAAATCCACGTTGTTATGTTGAGCTGTAGGGGACTCAGGTCAACAATTTCTGACATTGCCAGTGAAGCGGAGGACCCAATGCTATTATGGACTACTGTACTCTTTTAGAATATTTTTCTGAGTTAAGCCACCTATTATATTCAAATAACGGAGCTAAAAAGTATGATGATACAGATGAATATCCTTTTTGTATCTGTGTATGCAAAGTGGTTACATTCTCTTAATGAATAGAGGGATTTGTTCTAATAGTGTTTGTAAATAGGATATCATGTCTGCATCTTGTACAGCAGTTAACCACTAGGAAGAATGTGTGCAATGTTTTAATTATTGAAACTGTCCTACCAATTTGGTTTGAAAAAAATATATATAAAATTTTAAAAAAAGATGAAAATAGCAAGATTCCCAGAATGTGACTCAGAATCATTATGGATTAGTCTTTCTCTATATTGTTTTCATTATTTATCCTAATGAGAAATGTATAATTTAAATTATGTGTAATGAGATCGGTTTAATCTTAAATACCAAGAATTTGTCAGGTATGATAGAGTTTTACAGTCGCACAAGTCATTGCAATGTCCAAGTTTTCTTTTTACTCATCACCAATAATCCGTATTCATTCATGAGGTTAAAATCACTTCTACTAAGAACACATACTCCTGTCGACAGTGTGATTCCACATATAAACATTCTAGACTAGGTAAAATGAATCCATAGGTAGATGGAAATCAAAACATTGATTATCTCTGAGTCAAGGCACAGAAAGATTGTAATTTAGCTTAGTAGAATATATCTTTGTGTT
>NW_004524650.1:1303639-1305155 GCF_000260255.1 Octodon degus | reverse complement strand
TGTTCATTTTATTGCTATTTGATAACAACTGATCTTCTCACATGGGAAAGAGACCAAGAGATGGAGCAAGGTGGGAGAGAGGAGAGTAGAGGAAACGGTGGATGAGTAAAGGAGTTGGCATGCATCATGTGCATGTAGAAGTCCACATAAGGAATGTAAACGTGTACTAAAGACATATACTGATAAAAATTACATAACGAGAAACAATGCTACAATAAGAGTGAATAACTCATTTACTGTAAATTAAATTGGTTTAACTGCAAATCATTTTCATATTTTTGTATTTTAGTAAGGTTGTACTAGGTCTACAGGGTCTCACTATGTAGATCACACTCAGACTCATAGTGATCTGCCTGTGTTCAGCCTCCCAAGAACTGTGTTTACAGGCATGTACCACCATGTACAGTCTCAATCACTGTCTCAGCCAGCCCTGGGGTGGGGCCGGCACAGCATGCCAAGGATCAAACACAGATGCTGCCTCTGTCTAAGCAGGTGCTTTAATCCACTGAGTTATTTGGCCTGCCCTCAAATAAAAATATTTTCTTTCTATTTTTAAAGCTATAAAAATATTTTCCTTCTATTTTTCAGCTTAACCCAGGAAAGGAAAGATGGCATGATGAAAACAAATATTAGTACATGACAATACATTGTCATTATGTTTGTTGCTGTGATTTAAAAGGTCTCTCAACATGTATACTGCAGAATGATGTGTGGACCTACAGCCACTGAAAGAATGTCATCTTGCTCCTTTCAATATTTCTGATGGTGAGTTTGAAGCATTGTATATTCTTAAAAGGCTTTGCTATAGAGACTATTTTGCCTCCCAATGATATTTCTGATTTCTTTGTGGAACATAATGGGAAGTCACTGGGGAGATTAAAACTGATGGCGCAACTCTTACTTAAAGGAAGCACCACTCTTCATGTCATCAAATGGGGTAATAGACCACTAGAATAGTGAGACAGAGAGAGGTTGCATACCAGAATAAAGGAGCAAGTAGAGTCATCTAATTAGAGTCATCTTTTTTTTCCACCTTAGGTAGTGGAGCCCCACAGTGTATAAATGCTTTGCTCAAAATCATACACTGCATGTCTCTAGATTTTGCAAACAATCCTCTTGATGGTGAAAAATTGTACATTTTATACAATTACAAAGCAAATTGAGACCCAGTCCCAGCCCAGGTCCGGTGAGTGTGTGGAGAGCTTCCTGCTACCCTGCGCCGGCGGGACCAGTCCCAGCCCAGGTGCAGCGTGGGCCGCCCCCCACTCCTCCCGCCGAGTAGGAATTTCTGCCGAATTCCGGGAACCCCCAGACCCAATCCTAGCCCAGGTCCGCAGCAGGAAGGAGCTGAGCAGAGCAGCCATACCTAAGCCAGACGCAGCTGCATAACTCCAAAATCTGTAGAGCTCCACCTGAAGTTCAGTACGTGTGAAGGTTATAACTACAGCAAAGATCTACAACAAAGGGCAGAAGACAGTGCTACACAAAATGACGAGAAGGAACAAAATGCAACCTC
>NW_004524650.1:1279025-1279539 GCF_000260255.1 Octodon degus | reverse complement strand
TTCCATAATTTTATTGATAAATAGCAATGAGACAGTTTCAAATCAAATTGGTAGGACAGTTTCAATAATTAACACATTGCATATTGTCTTCCTAGTGCTTAATTGTTGTACAAGATGCAGACATGATATCCTATTTACAAACACCATTAGAACACATCACTCTATTCATAAAGAGAATGTAACTATATCTCTGTCCTAACCACTTTGAATACACAGATACAAAATGGACATACATCTGTATACACTTTTTTTTTGTTAAGTTGCATTATTTGAGTATTATAGGTGTGTAAACTCAGCAAAATTGTCTAAAAGAGTCTACTAGCCTATAATAGTATTGGGTCTTCCACTTGACTGGCAATGTCAGAAATTGGTTTTTTTTCACATTTTTTTAAATTTTAAACAGAAATAAAACAAAATTTCAAAACAAGATAATAGGTTAACAATGGGTAATACATTGCATATGGTTATCTTTAAGTTAGTTATTCAGAGTACAAGATATCAGCATTTAATTGTC
>NW_004524650.1:1273487-1277555 GCF_000260255.1 Octodon degus | reverse complement strand
TCCTGTCTCTTGCTTTCATTCACAACCACCTTCTTCTTGAACATCCACCTACCCGAGAGACATCTTAGCAGTAACTGGCATGTCATGACAAGCCACCCATATTCAGAATACCACAATGACAGGCACTCCAAATATGAAACCACTATTACAAATTACCATCTGCAGTGCACTAGCTTAGTTCACAGGTATCCGTTTATATAGTTAGTCAGGGTGATAATCTTTCCAATTAACTGTTAGATTAAAAAAACTTCTGGAGATTCTCAGGATCATTGCCTTGCTCATCTTTTACATATAACTGTATGGCTTGACATTGTCATGTTTCCTAGCTCTTCTCCTTTCCCTCTTTTGATTAGTTAGTCCTCGAAATCCTGCTTTCCTTTTACTTGTATTATATCTTTCTATTTGTATTTCTTCTTTGGAGTTCTTATACTAGGGAGAGTATCCGATATTTACATATGTGTGTCTGGTTTATTCCTTCACAAGATCTTTGACTTCTTTAGTTAGATTAATTCCAAGGTATTTCATTTTCTGCAGTGCTATTGTAAAAGGTATTGATTCTCTAATTTCCCTCTTAGTGTATGTGTTATCTGTATAGAAGAGTGCTATTGACTTTTTGGTATGGAGTTCATATCATACTATAGTACTGAATTTATGTACAAGTTCTAGTAGCTTTTTAGTGGAATATTTTGGTTCTTCCAAGTAAATATCATGTCGTCTACAAGTAATGATAATTTAACTTCTTTTTAACCTATTTTTATTCCTTTTATTTCTCTCTCTTGCCTAATTGCTCTAGCTAATGATTCCAGAACTATATTGAATATGAGGGATGATAGAGGACATCCTTGTCTTGTACCAGATCTGAGATTAAAAGATTTCAGTTTTTCCCCTTTTAAAATTATGTTAGCCGTTTGGTTGTCATAGATGTTTTTTATCAGATAGAAGTAAAGACCATCTATATCAATGTTCTGTAGGACTTTGAACATGACGGAGTTTTGAACTTTGTCAAATGTCTTTTCTGCATCAATTGAGATTATCGTGTGGTTTTTAGATTTGTCTCTATTGATATAGTGTATTACATTTATAGATTCACATATATTGAACCATTCTTGCATCCCTGGGATGAATCCTACCTGGTCATGGTGTATGATCTTCTAAATGATTTACTATATTCTATTTGCTAGGATTTTATTGAGGCTTTTTGCATCAATGTTCATCATGGAGATTCACCTGTAGTTCTCTTTTTTAGTTGTGTCTTTCCCTGATTTTGGTATCAGTATAATACTTGGCTCTAGGAATCATATTGGAAGGTTTGCTTCTTTTTCAATTTAATTGAAGAGTTTGAGTATAGGGATTTTATCCTCTGTAAATTTTTTGTGGAATTCAGCTATGAATCCATCAGGACTTGGACTTTTCTTTGCAGCTATGTTTTTCATTACGTTTCATATGTCATTGTCTGTTATTGGGTTACTGACAGTCATTATATCTTTTTGGTTCAGTTTTGGTACTTTGTATCTTTCTAGAAATCTGTCCATTCCTTCTGTGTCTTCCATGCTGTGAGAATAAAGAGTCTCAAAGTGGCTCTTTATAATCTTATGAATTTCCACTGGGTCTGTGGTAATTACACACTTTTCATCCTTACTGCTTGTATTTGAATTTTTTCTTTCCTCTTTTTGATGAGGTTAGCTAGGGGTTTATTATTTTGTTTAATCTTTCAAGTAAATAGCTTTTTATTCATTAATTCTTTAAACTGTTTCTTCCTCTCAATTGAATTAATTTCTGCTCTAATCTTTATGATTTCTTTCCATCTTTGGGCTTTGGGGTTGGTTTACTCTTCCGTTTGTAGATGTTAAAGATGCAACATAGAGTGTTTATTTGTTCCCGTTCTGTTTTCCCAATGTGTGAGTTCATATCTATAAATTTTCCTCTGAGAACTGCTTTTATCACATCCCATAGATTCCAATAATTTGTGCTTGAATTTTCATTGAATTGTAGATATTGATCAATTTATTGTTTAATTTCCCCTCTGATTCATTAGTTGCTGAGTAGGGTGTTGGTTAATTTCCATGTATTTATGCGGTGTTTCTGATTTCTTTTGTCATTTATTTCCCGTTTCATTGCATTGTGGTCAGATGATACGCATGGTATAATTCCTATTTTCTTTCATATACTTAAACATGAGCGATGAATTTCTTTATGAGTTAAGTGTGTTTCTTGTAATATGTTGTCTATGTTAGAAAATGCCCCATGTGGAGCTGAAAAAATGTGTATTCACTTGTGGTTGGGTAGAACACTGTGTATGTCCACTAAGTCCATTTGTTCCAAGCTCTTGTTCAGTTCTGCTAATTGTTTACAAATATTTTGTCTGCTTGACCTGTGTTTTGGGATAACAAGGTGTTAAGGTTTCCTGTTAAGACTGTGGTATTGGATATTTTTCATGTCCATTAAGATTTTTCTTCTATAGTTTGGTCCTCCTGTTTTTGATGTGTACATATTTATGACTGTTACCTCTTCCTGTTGAATTTTTCCCCTAAGCAATATATAGTGACCTTCTTTATTTGTTTGATCATTCTTGGTTTGCAGTTTATACTGTCTGAGAACAGGATTGTCACCCTTGCTTTTTTCTGAGGTGCTGGGCATGTAAGCATTTTTTTCCATCCTTTGACTTTCCACCTATGAATTTCTATATGAGTTAAATGTGTTTCTTGTATACAGAATATTTTTGGATTTTGTTTCCTATTCCTCTGTGCCAGGATTTTTCTTTTATTTGGTAAATTGAGTCCATTTACTTTGATGGTTATAATTGAGATGTACTGACTTATGGTTGGCATGTTATTTACCTGCTGATGTTTTCTCCTGTATTTGTTTACCATATTAGTGAGATCCTTCTGTTCTGTTCTCATTCTTGGAGTTCTGATCATTTTGCTCCCTCTCTAGAACATTTTTCAGTAGTCTGTGTAGAGTTGGCTTTGTCATCATGAAATTCATTAGTTGTTCTTCGTCATGGAAGTATTTCACTTCTCCATTATACTTGAAAGAGTATTTTGCAGGATGTAGTAGTCTGGGCTGGAATTTGTATTCATAGAGGACTTGAAGTACTCTGCTCCATGCTCTTCTTAACTTCATGGTTCGTGAAGAGA
The DNA here is from genome assembly GCF_000260255.1 of Octodon degus. Lineage (NCBI taxonomy): Eukaryota > Metazoa > Chordata > Mammalia > Rodentia > Octodontidae > Octodon > Octodon degus. Next base: position 1,274,418 of record NW_004524650.1, on the reverse strand, counting down.
AGTCTGCTATAACTCTGATGTGTTTTCCTTTACATGTGATCTGTTTCTTTTCTCTAACGGTGTTCAGTATATTATTCTTGTGCTGAATTTCTGGGATCTTGACTATCATCTATCTCCATGTGTTTCTAATTGGGTTGAATGTTTTTGGCATTTTGTATTCTTCAGTTACCTGAATGTCAGAATTTTTCCTCATGTTTGGGAAGTTTTCTGCTATTCCTTTTGCCCATATTCTTTTTCTTATCATTTGTATTGACTCCTTTCTCTATGATGCCTATTAGTCTCATGTTGTTTTTCTTTGCATCATCTTGCACTTGATGAATTATTTTTCCTGCATCCTTGCTGTTTTTAAGAGGTCTTTTCTTACCTTTTCACTAGCTGTGATGGTGTTTTCATGATCTGAAACTCTATCTTCACTTTCACTCAAACGGTTTTGCAAGCTTATGATAGAGATTTTAGATTCCTTTATATCTCTTTGACTCTGCTTCATGCAATTTATTTCTTTCCTGTACTGCTCATTCAAGGAATTCGTCATTTTTCTAATCTCTATTTTTTATCAGTTTCTTCTTGAGAAGCAGTTATTAATTCTTTTAATACAGAAATTATTTCTTTATTTTTATTTTTATTTTTTGGTGGAACCAAGGATTGAACTCAGGCCCTTGCACTTGCCAGGGGAGCACTTATTCCATTGAGCCATCTCCCTGGTCCCCCACAGAGATTATTTCTGATCTGATTTTCTCCATATGTTTTTGCATTTGATTCTTTACTTCACATGCTATTAATGCAGAGATTTTTTTTTTAATTTCGGAGATTATTTCTTTTTTTTTTCAACAAATAATACACTGCATATATTTTTCTTAGTGGTTAATTGCTGTACAAGATGCGGACTTGTGATCCTATTTACAAACACCATTAGAACAAATCATTCTATTCA
>NW_004524650.1:1261535-1273387 GCF_000260255.1 Octodon degus | reverse complement strand
AAGTCCGCATCTTGTACAGCAATTAACCACTAAGAAGAATATATGCAGTGTATTATTTGTTGAAAAATAAAAAAAAAGAAAAAATAAAAAAAAGAAAAAAAAAGCAAATTGAAGAGTCAGAATACACAGTGTGTTAGCCACAAAATTATTCTACTTAGTGCTATCTGACATTTAGTTCCTGGATTCTAGTTCTACATTGTGAATATTTCAAACCCTTGGGATGAATGACTGCCTACAGAACTCCTAAAACTGACAGCAATTTTGTTTGTGTTGTTTTCTCACTTGCTACTGAATGGAGAACTTATCCCTGGCCATTGAATTTTCCTATGTATAATTTCTATCCTGTCTTGTAGGCTTTTGCTATGGTAAACAGTTTTTTTTTCTCTGCCATTTAAAAATTAGTCTTTCACTATATGCTGTAGTCCATTTCTGTTTTCTGAATCTGTATCTTTCTGGCTACTTATGTCTTTAGTTGCTTGAGAAACAGATACTGTTAAATTCAAGAACCTACAATATTTAGATGCCAATAGAATACCCATTTCTGATGGGACTGAACTGGAAAGGGGGGATACAGAGGAAGGACCATTTTTGTATTTGTATATGCAGAATGGTTAGGATAGATGTACAACTGCTTTCTCTTGGTTCAGTGAGAGGAATGATTTGAGGTAGTAGTGTTTGGACTGGAAGTCCTGGCTGCTTTTTGTGCTGTGCATGACCGCTGAGAAGATGGCAATGTGCAATGTATTAATTATTGAAAATGTCCTATTAATTAGCTTGAAAGGTGTCTCATTAACATTTGTTTTTCAATAAAATAAAAAAATAATAATTTGAATTATCCCATTTTGCCTGGAAAACAGAATAGTTAGCCATTCAAAATCATCTACAATAAATAATTATGCATAGTTATTTTTGATATGCTAATTCTCATGGACTATTATTAGCTACCTTTTAGCATAGAGTTCTAATGTTAGATTTTTCTTTAATGAAATACTTTAAATAATTTTAAAACTTAAATCAAAAGTTTCTATTTTCAGCACTGTACTGCTAAATTTAAAAAATATAGAACTTATAAATTACATACTTTCTTTGGGCATCATTTACCCATCAGTTTTACTAACATTTGCTGATATAACTAGACAAGTTTTTTTTTTAATAGTGCTCTCAAAAATAATATTGTAAAGAACACAAATGGAGACACAGTTCAGCTGTAGCAAATGTAAGGCATAGCATTTTCTTATTATTGTAGATATTTTAAAGATAAAATTTACATTGTTAAATTATTAGATAAGGGTAGAATTTGCTATTCTTTTATGTGGCATTTTAATGTGAAATTAATAAAGATTTATTTTCAAATGAAATCGAAATCTAGAGACTGTATCAAAGCATTTTCTACTGAGTCTCTAACACAGATGAATGCTTCCCCAGGGCCCCTGGGCCAGCCACGAGACATTTGGTTGTTGATCAGTTCTTGGAAAATGCTTTTACAACCTCACAGATTGGTTGCATCCCAATGAATGACATTCTCAGATCTGAAATTTCTGTTACTTATAGGGCTCTAGCAAATTATACAGTAATGCTACTAACCTACCCAATTTTGGGTAAAGGGACCCAAAAGCTAAGTCCTGCTGCTTAAATGTTAACTTTATTTTAATGACCTATCAAGAAAAATAACAAATATCAGACAGCTCAGCCATATCTCATAAGGTCAGGCCCATCAAACACAAGGCCTCATGCATGTAACATAGGACTGAATACACAATGCCATTATTTTAATCTAATTTATAGTCTCAGACTATCAGGAATAAGTAGAGCTAAAACACTGTCAAAACTCTACAGCCATACAATTTAAATTCTTTGTTTGAAATACCACACTGGATTCCTACACTAGTAACTATATTAGTGAAATAACATTGTCTCTAACCCCCATTTATCTCCACTGAGTATAAAACATGGCCATGAACATGGAGAGATTATGTAACTTGCTCAAGCTTAAGCACTTAATAAGTCTAAATTCAAGATGTTCAATAATTCCAAAACATATTCCTAGTATCAAGCTAAATTGTATCTTTGAAAATTTTATTTATTGGGGCTTATTCTGGCATATCTTTATGTTTTGCATAAATCATTTAATTACCTTCTAAAACAAATATGTGGAAAATTCTCACGGAAGAAATAAGACTATCTTATAGCTTGCCCATAAGAATATCTGAGGACTTGCACTATATATATGATTATAAAATCCAAAGAAAATAGCTTTCTTTTAATATTTTAGAAATAGATTAGGTAGCCAAATAGTGATATAAACCCAACTGGCGGACTTACATGTACCAGCTTAATACTATTGGAAATATTTGCTAATAAAAATAAACACTTCCAAAATCATGATAAAACATTAAAATCAGGATACTATGTAATTTCAGTACACGAAACTTAACTACAAAGATAGTGCATTATTTTTCTAAGGGTTCCATAACGAAGCACAGTGGTCCCTCAATTATTATGGATCCAGACACTCTCGTAATCAGTGAAAATCAAAAAGCATTGATGTTATATTCATATATATATATATATATATATATATATATATATAATATATATATATACTAAAGGCTTAGTAAACCCTTCCCACACTCTTATAAACCTTCCCACATTTTAAAAACACTCCTAATGTTCTTAACCATTTTCTAAACCTGTAAATCTATGTAATCTTAACAACATACATATACTGTAGGTACTGCTAAACCCCACTATATAGAGAAAAATCTGAGGTAAATCATTTAGATTAATATTTTTTGAAAACCTGAAACAGTAAGTCTGCAAAAGTCAAGCCATGAAATATCGAGACTACTGTAGATTGACTAGCTTAAACAGCAGAAATGTACTGCCTCAGTCTGAAGACTGAATCTGAGTCTATGACTATGATGCTGAAGCCTGTGAATGTACTTCAAGATGGCAGCAGGGTTGGTGTCTTCTGAGGGATATTAGGAAATAAGTACACAGCCCATGTATGGGGTGCTTTAGTGGCAAGCTTAGCCGTCCTTGACTCATGGAGGAATCATCCTGATCTTTGCCTTATCTTTGTAGAGACTTATTCTTGTTTGTGTGTCTATCTCCTAATCCCTACTTTTCATTTTATGTAATAGTGGGTGCTTGTGATGCATAATGACTACTTCCAATGTGAGTATCTGATACATACAGATGATACATCTTGATTCTTTTGTCTTCCATCCCCTCTGTCTCCTGCTTCCTTCCTCCCTTTAGCCCCTGGCACCAGTTGCAGTAAATCTGCATTTCCTTTTGTTTTATTTTGCTCTCAATTTTATACCATAGATGTCTCATGTGACAGAAATAATTCAGCATTAAAGCTTGTATGTCTAATTTATTTAACTTAATATTATGTATTCAGAGTACATCTATTTTCCTAAAATTGGTTCAAATTTATTATTCTTTATAGCAGAGTAGTGTCCCATTATTATACATACTACATTTTTCTTTACATTAATGTGGATAGACATATAGGCTGCTTCCAGGATTGGGCTATTATAAATTGGGCTGCTGTAAACATTAGTATGCACACATGGCTGTAATTTAGACTCTTGGAAAAGTACCTAGTAGAGAATAGCCAGGTCAAATGGAATTTCTATTTTCAGTTTTTTGAGAAATGCCCGTACCAATTGGCATAATGATTGTACTAGTTTATATTCCTGCCAACAATGCAGAGATGTTCCTATTTTATCACAGCCTTGGAATAATTTGTCATTATTTGATCTTTTAATGATTGCTATTCTTTCTTGAACAAGATGAAATCTCAGTGCTGTTTAATTCACATTCATCTAATGGCTAGAGACATTTAACATTTTTTTCACATATTTATGAGCCATTTGTATTTTTTCCGAGAAGTCTCTATTTCTTTCATTTGTTCATTTTTTGAGTGTTTCTTTTAAGGGGGGAGGTTCTAATATTTTGAGTTCTTTATATATTCTAAATATTCATGCTTGAGGAATATCTGGAAAATTTTTTCCCATGTTATATATCTTCTCTTCACTCTGTTCAGTAGTTCTTTAAAAAGGGCATGAGCTTTTCAATTTGATATGACCCTATATGTTGACTCTTGGCACTGTTTTGTATGCAATTGGCACTTTTTTTCAGAAATCTTTGCCTATTCCTATGTCTTCAAGAGTTCTTCCCTATTATATCTATCTTTCAGCAGATTGTTTCCTTTCTGATATTTAGCTCTTTCCTCCACTTTGAGTTCAGTTTTCAACACAGAGGTGTGGGATACACTCAGTCTTTTGCATATGGGCAGACAGGTTTCACAGCACCATTTATTAGAGAGATTTTTTTCCACCAGCCTAACTTTCTGGCCTCCTTGTCAAAGATCAGATAGCTGAATGTGCATGGGGTTCTGTGTTTATTCTCTATACTGTTCCATTGAGTCACATGACCTTGTTAGTGCCACTCCCATGCTGTTTTGGTCACTGTAGTTTTGTAATATAACTTGAAATCCTAGAATATACTGTCATCTGCTTTGAACTTGTTATCCATGAATTCTTTTGTTATTCTGAGTCTCTTCAGGTTCCATATAAATTTTAGAACTGTTTTCTCTAGTTCTGTGAGGAACTTGTTTAATATTTTGATTGAGATTACATTAAAGTTTTATATCAGTTTTGAGGTAATGGTCATTTTTGGTTATATTTGCTTTATCCAAGAACAGGATATCTTTTCATTTTCTATCATTTTATCTTTTACAAGTTCAAAAATTCTTATTGCAGAGGTTTTTCAGTACACTGATGTGGCTAATTCCTGAGTAATTTTTCTTGATTCTATTGAGCATAGTTTTATTTTTCTTGTTTCTTTCTCAGTGAGTTCATTAGTGGTGTATATAAGAATGGCACAGATTTTTGAGTATTGATTTTGTATCCTTCTATGGATACAACTTTAGTTCTTAATTTAGGAGACATTTCATGAATTTTTGCGTTTTTATAAAAATCATTTATTTATTTATTTATTTATTTGTTACAGGGTCTCATTATGCAGCTTGGATTCATAGTGATCCTTCTGTTTCAGCCTCCTCAGGTCTGGGGTTACAGGCATGCACCACCATACCTGGTTTCAGTGGCTGGCATGGATTCCAGGGCCAGCATGGCATGTGATACTGGGGATCAAGCCCTAGTCCTTGTGTTTGCCAGGCAGGCACCTTAACCTCTGAGTTGTCTCTCCAGCCCAGTGGTCTTCAATATACAGGACTGTGTAATCTGCAGATAATCATAATTTGACTTCTTTTTTCCTTTTCAATATATGCCATTTTAATTTCTTTCTTTTGCCTGTTTCCTCTTGCTAATGAGTACCATATTGAATTGAAGTGGTTATAGTAGACATTGCTATCTTGTTTCTGATTTTGGAAAGAAATATTTGACATAAATGGCCTTTATCAGATTGAGTACAGATACTTCTACACCTCTTTTATTAAGGGTTTATTATTATTATTATTCCTGAATGGGTAATGGATATTTGTCAAAGGCTTCTTCTGCATTTTTGAGACGATCATATAATTTCTGCTCTTGTTTCTGTTTGTGTGTTGCCTAGAACCATCCTTGCATCCTTAGAATGAAATCTACTAGGTCATGATGTATGATTATCTTAACAATTTTTGCATTCTATTTGCCAGTATTTTGTCAAGAATCTTTGTTTCTATGTTCAAAGAGAGTGGACTGTAGTTTTGTTCTTTAGGTCTTGGATCCTTTTCTGGTTTTGGAATCAGAATGGTGCTGGATTCCAGGAATGAATTTGGAAGTATTCTTTCTTTTTCAATTTCATTAAAGAGTTTGAGGAGTATAAATATTACAATCTTTCTGGAGATCTTATAATTCATTGGTGAATCCACAGGTCTTGTATTTTTCTTAAATGATAGTTTTTAAAAATTACTTCCAAAATTTTATTGCTTGTTAAGGGACAGTTCATAGTTTGCATGTCTTCTTAGTCCAGTTTTCATAATACTTAAGTATATAAGAATTACCTATTTCTTCAAGATTCTCCAATTTATTAGAGTACAATGTTTCATAGTGGTTACTAACAATCTTCTGGATTTTGGTGGTGTTTTTTTCTTTATTTCTCATTGCATTGATAGAGTCTTTCCTCTCCTCCTTTTGGTAAGTTTGGCTAAGGATTTACCTATTTTGTTTTTCCTTTCAAAGAATCAACTCTTCAAGTTACTTATTTTTTTTTTTTTTACTATTTTTTTCTCAATTTTGCTTAATTCTTCTCTGATCTTTATGACTTACCTCTTTAAACTATGTTAGGGTGAGAACTGCTTGTTTCATTGTTATTTTTTTTTTCACTGTTTGAGATTTACCACTAGTTATTTATTTGAGCTCACTCTGTTTTCCTAATTTGAGAATTGATGGAAATAAACTTTCCTTTGCAGACTGCTTTCATTATGCCATAGGTTTCATGTTTGCCCTGTATGTTTTAATTTCATTAAAGAGTTTGAAGAGTATGAATATTACAGTCTTCCTGGAGGTCATATAGAATTCATTGATGAATCCTCAGCTTTGGACTTTTCTTAGAAGTTAGGTGTGTTGTATGCATTGTTGCTTGATTCTGGGAATTGCTAATATCCTCTCTAATTTCTTCTGTGATCCATTGACTGTTCAGGAATATAATACTCAGTATTATGAGCTTTCTGTGGTTTGTTTTGTGAGAGATTTCTAATTGTAATGCACAATGATATGATAGTGTACACGGGGTTGTTTTGATTATTATATATTTATTTAAGCAGGATTTCAGACTAGTATGTGGTCTATTTTGGAGAAGGTTCTGTTTATTCTATTGTAGATAGCTAATATGCTGTAGACAAACACTGTAGATAAAACACTGTAGATAGCTAATAAGCCCTTTTGTTTGAAGATGTGGTTTGAGGCTTAATATTTATTTATTTATTTATTTATTTATTTATTTATTGTAACTGGGATTGAACTCAGGACCCTGCACTTGCCAGGCAGGCGCTTATTCTACTGAGCTATCTCCCTGGCCCATTTTTTTTTGTTTGTTTACTTAATCTGTCTCTTTGTGAAAGTGAGATATTGAAGTAACCCACTGCAAGTATGTTGGTGTTTACTTAATCTTTTATGTACAGCAGTACTTGTTTTATGAAGTTAGGTGTTTCATTATGTATGGCATACATATTTGAAATTGTTATCTTCTGTACAATTGTTCCTTCAATTAATGCCTAGTGACCTTCTTTGCTGCTTGTGTTCAATTTTAAGTTAAAATTTGCCTGGGGAATATAGTTGCTTCTCCTGCTTGATTTAGGGTCTTATCACATAGATTATTGTTTTCTGTTCTTTGATTTTTAGTCTATGCAAATTTTTTTGATTAAAGTTTCTTGGATGAGGGCCTGGGGAGATAGTTCAGTAGAATAAGTGCTTGCATGACAAGCACAGGGTCCTGAGTTCAATCCCCAGTACCACAAAAAAAAAAAAAAAAAAGTTTCTTAGATGAAACAAAATGCTGAATTCTGTCTTTTGATCAATTTGGAAATCTGTTCTGTGTTTTTTAATAGAGTCAAGGCCATTAGCTTAGAGAGTTCTTAGTGAAATCTATTAATTTATTCCTGCCATTGCATTCTTTTTCAACTGTTGGCTTCTTTCTTTGTTATTTTTTTATTTAACTACTTACCTTGTTTGATGCATTTTATTTATTTAATGTTTATGTCTACAATACTGTTGAGTCTTCCAAAGCCTTCCTAATGACTTCATTTTGATTTATCTTTCCAAAGGAACTAACTCTACATGGGGTCACAATATGATATACTTGGGGCTAAGACTCCATCATATGAATTTGATAGGGAAACACAGGTCAAGTCATCATAAATAGATAGTTGTCCACTTACTTGTACTGATATCCACCAAATCCCTACTGGATGCCAAGCATCATTTGAGGTAGAAATGAAGAAATGAAGAAACCAGATGAAGCTTCCAGTGTAATGGGTACTGTTTCCCTCGTACTCTCTTGCCTAGGATATAGTCCGTACAGCACCTAAGTGCCTCGTGAGTTTCCTTGATATGTAATTCTGACAATTATATCCTGTATTTAAAACAGCTACCAGAGGATAGACATATGTCCTTTTCAAAGCCTGTAGTAGAGTAAAATTTTAGGGCACATTTAATAAATAACTTCATTCTATCAAAGTAAAATTTGCACGTTAGAAAAGCTATTGATTTATTAGGTCCCTAGCATGAGTCTTACGGAATTAATTCAGAGGAAGATCTTCATGAACATGATGCATAGAATGAAATAAATAAGTGTATTTTAGAGTTTTTTTTCTAGAAGGAATCCAGAAGTACTTTTTCAAGATAACATGTAAATTAATATTTTGATACCATCAAAGCCTAACAATTTCTTAACAAAACGTTTGAAACACTTTTACTCAGTTATCTTCGTAGACCAGTAAGATTAACCATTGTGTGTTGGTGTTGGGGTAGCATCTGTGGAAGAGTGTGCTCCTCCGCGTCAGGACAGGAGTACTTTAACTGCTTTAAAACATTCATGGACACCTGTTACCAGCCCTCTTGCTTTCTTCTTCTTGAAGCACCATGCCACATATCCATCTTCCTTTGGCTTTTCTAGCTTTCTCATCTCCAGTTGATGATTTTACAACCACTGATAATTCCTCTGTACTAGGTCAATATTACCTGCTCCCTGTTTCTCTGGCACAGCAGATTAATATTATCTGCTATCTGTTTTCAGTCACAGACTCTAGCAGACTTCAGAGTAAATCCAATCTATGATTTTTTGGCTGTACTGCACAGTGAAGCTCTGGAAGATTGGAACTGCATCTTTCTCACTGCTGTAGATCTAGTAACTGGAATGTAGAAGTACTCAACATTAATTAGTAAACAGAAAATTTATAATGATAAACATTTTGTCAAATTATTTTTCCAAATAACACATTGTTTTCTTTAACTTATACCACAAAACAGCATAAACTGAAGCACTGATAATTAAATCAATAAGGGATTGTCTGTCACTGCTCTGTCATTTGTAACCAGATGAAATTTCAGAAGTTAATCTTTCTGAGATTAAGCTTTTTGAGAATAAATGAAAGTAATAATTATAGTCTTTTTCTGCCTCTCAAGAGTGTTCTGAGGATCATCTGAGACATGTGCATGAAGCATTTTGTGAACGGCTCTCTAAGTGTTAGGATTATTATTATCACTGAAAATAATACTGTATGTTGGATTACATCAAATCCAATTGCCACTGCAATTACTACAAATGTCTTTGGTGAATTCTGCTGTGTAGCATCATCAAATATTGACTCAGCCTTTGGTGGAACAGACTTTCTTTCCTTGCAACTTAGGTTGTTAACCCTCCAGAAAAGAACCTTATTGTTATTTCCTGACAATGTAGGAGTGTTCAGCTTAATCCCACTATCTGGTTGAATATCAAACATCTTAGGCAAAACATGGAACAGCTATTATCCATCAAGTATTAATATGTAAACCTGTAAGTCCCTATAGAATATGAAGAAAAGATTAAAAAAATAAAACACTATTGTAAAAAAATAGGAATTAACAATTACATATTTTTACACAGAAGTTTAGAAATCTAACTCTATACAGCATTGTAGCAGGACAGTCCTGTGACTTTTTTTCTTGTCTCTTGATTTCATTTATTACTATTTTTTAAAAAAGTCATTTACTTGAGAGACAGTATGGCAGTAATTGGTATGTCATGACAAGCAATATATGTTTGAAAGACCAGAATGCCAGGTAATCTAAGCATGTCCTCACTATTCCACATTGCTGTCTTCACTGCATTTGCTTAGTTCACAGGTATCAGCACATATAGTTAGTGAGGGATAGAATCCTACCAATTAACTTCTAGTTTCAAAAACTTGCTGAAGATTCTCAGGATCATTGCCTTACCCATCTTGTACATATAACTGTATGGCTTGCCACTGTCATGTTTCCTAGCCCTTCTCCTTCCTCTCTCTTCATTGTCTAGTGGTCAAGTTTTTGCTTTCCTTCTAATTGTGTTATACCTTTCTATTTGTATTTCTTCTTTTGAGTTGTTATATTAGGGAAACTATACAATATTTACACATGTGGGTCTGGTTGATTTCACTTATGAGTATAACTTCAAGTGGCATCCACTTAAATATGAAGGCTTCAATTTTATCATTTTTTATAGCTGAGTAATACTCCATTGTACAAAAATACCAAATCTTTTTCATCCATTCCTCAGGTGACAGGCATCTTCGTTGCTTCCAAGATTTGGGTATCACAAATTGTGCTGCTATACACATAGGTGTGCTTATATAACTATGATACGACGTTTTCAGTTCATCCAGCAAAATTTTCAGTAGGGGGATAGCTGGTTTGAGTGGAATTTCCAGCCCTAGGCTTTTAAGGAGTCTCCACACTGATTTCCATAACAGTTGGACCAGTCTACATTCCCACCAGCAGTGGAGAAGAGTTCTTTGTCCCCACAGCCTCTCCATCATTTCTTGTTGGTTGATTTGTTTAAGATAGCCATTCTTTCTGGGGTGAGACGGTATCTCAGTGTTGTTTTATTTTGCATTTAATGGATGGCTAGTGATGTAGAGCATTTTTTAACATATATATTCTCTTCCTTAATTTCATCCTCTGAGAAGTGTGTTCATCTTGGATGCCCATTTCTGGATCGGGTCTTTGAATTTTGGTGTTGTAATGTTTTTTTAGTTCTTTATAAGTTCTAGAGAGCAGACCTTTGTCTGAGTGTTTATTATTTAAGATTTTTTCCAAACTTTTGGGTTGTTTTTTCACATTGCAGGTAATTTCTTTTGATGTGCAAAACTTCTCAATAAGAGGAGGTCCTAGTTGTTAATCTTTGAAGTATAACCCATATGATTTGATTTTTGTTCATGAACTCCTTGCCTACCTCTATGTCTTCAAGAGTTCCTTCCTACTTTCTCTTCTATGAGATTTAATGCTTCTGTTTTAATGTTTAGACCCTTAATCCATTTTGACTTTAGCTTAGTGCATGGTGATAGAACTGGGTCAAGTTTTAGTTTTTTTCATAGAGAGAGCCAATTTTTCCAGCACCATTTGTTAAAGAGGCTACCTTTCTTCCAGTGAGCATGTCTGGACACTTTTTCAAAGATAAGGTGACTAAGTGTGTTCGTAGAGACTTCTGCATCTTCTAATCTATTCCATTCTCCTCAGGTCAATTTCTTTGCCAATACTATGCTGATTTTATTACAGTAGCCTTGTAGTACGATTTCAAATCAGGAATTGTACTGCCTCCTTCGTTGTCTTTGTTGCCCAGGATTGCCTGTGCTATTCCAGGTCTTTTCTGATTCCAAAAAAAATTTGGGAATGATTTCTCAAGGTCCGTGAGGTATGTTGGTGGTAGTTTGATAAGGATTGCATTAAATCGGTACAGCAAGTTTTGGGAGTATAGCCATCTTCACGATGTTGGTTCCTATCCAGGAACAGGGAATACCTTTCTATTTTCTTAAATCTTCTACAATCTCTTTTTTCATAATACTATAATTTTCCTTGACAAGATCTTTTTTTTATTTTTTATGTATATGCTTTAATGATTTTTTTCTTTACAATAAGTTTTAGACAAATTCATTTTTGAGTATCTTGGTATGATTTTATTTAAATATCATATGCAAAAGGTTCATTTTTCTTGGAAATGCAGTATTATAAATTGAACTAAATTCAGAAATTTTATTTTATTTTTTTCTGGTACAACATGTATTTTCTTTTTATTTTCCATAATTTTATTGATAAATAGCAATGAGACAGTTTCAAATCAAATTGGTAGGACAGTTTCAATAATTAACACATTGCATATTGTCT
>NW_004524650.1:1235771-1254812 GCF_000260255.1 Octodon degus | reverse complement strand
CTTCTCATGTTTGCAAATAAGTCCAAAAATCTCAGAGATTATTTCTGATCTGAGTTCCTCTATACCTTTCTGCTTTTGTTTCTTTTCATCAGATGCTATTGATTCAAACATTTTGGCAGTGTGTTTCCCTATTTCTTCTGTGCTAGTGTCCTCTGCACTTAGTCTGGGTTGGTCTGGGGTCTGAGATTGCAATTTGCTCCTTCTCTTTCTCATTTTGTATAGGACTCTCCTCTGACTTTTGGTGTAGAGCTTTGGTACAGTTATAACCTTAGCACCTACTGATATTCAGGTGCAGATCTATGAAGTTTGTATTCATCCAGTTGTGCCTCGCTTGGATCTGGCTACTGTGCTCAGTTCCTTACTGCTGCAGCCTTTGGAAATGAACCTGTTGTGCCTCTCTGGCAAGATGTTCTGCTCCTGGATTAACTGGTTAGTTTTGGCCCTTAATCTCTCTGTGGGGACTTAGCTGCAGAGTTTCACCCCAGGCCTGTATGCCATATTGCACTTTGTAATAGAATTGGATGAGTATTAGGTCTTAATTTTATCAACCTTCATGATTTTGTTAATACTGTTTCCTCTTCTTGAAGTAGTCTCGCTATCCTTTTTATATCCTGCTGATTTCTTACAAATTATTTTGGTCTTTGGCAAGTTGGCTTCTTTTCCAAGAACTATTTGGAAAAGCCTGCCATCCTAAGTCATATCTCTCCAACATGCCACCTCATAATCATTATAATACTTAAATTATATACAAGTGAATAATCATGTGAGGCCACAGCCATAGCTTGTAATGGTATCTCAGCATTCTTTACATTCTAAACACAAGTCTCATTGCTTTCTGAATTTTATTGAATGAGTGGGTGGATGCATATGTGTATAAATGAATGGCTAAAGTCCAATTTCGCCAGTTGGAAGACTTGTATCAAACTAAAAATTTTAGTGTGTACTCACTATTGAGAATGTGCCTTATCAGTTCTATTCAGAAGCACATGCAGTCACTGGTGAGATGAGAAGTCACCACAAAAAAAGAATCCATTATTAAAAGAGTTTTTTAAGATAAATTTAAAGAGAAAAGAAAAATAGTAAATAAAAGCATTAGAATTTTCACTAAATAAAATGATAGGAATTCAACAATGGTTGTTATTTTGAATATAGTTGTCTTCAAATTAGTTGTTCAGATTAGCGGATATAAGCATCCAAAATTCGTCAAAAAATATAAGTTAAAGGAGACAGTGGGAAGTCTCAGCAAACCCTAAGGTGACTTTAATTCTCAGGAATCTGTCATTTTACATTTTCAGGGTAACTTAATGAATCTAGTAACATTCAATCTAAGTTTAAAATTTCTTTCTTTGGTCTTCTTAAGTTCTTGAAACCCACTGTTGAAATGTAAGGAAAATATCCTATAAAATACTTGTTTCTAATAGAAGTTTTAATAGTGCTTAATCAATTACAGATAAAAACTTGATTGATGCTTGGAACTTCCTATCTAATCAACACTTCAAAGACTTTGAAGTGCCCAAGTATATACTGCACTCCCATGGTTTTGGATTTGAAATACTAGAATAGTATGTGCTCGATGTTTTCCTCTCAGGTACTAAGCATTTAAGGTAGTAGCCTTTTAGATCCCTGACCTCATGTAGTTTATAGTCCTGTGAGAAAGACATGCATTAAATAAATGTGCACACATTTAAAAAGAACCACAAAAGTGAATTTCAAGTTGTAAAAGAAGGCTATATCAGGAATGAAGCATGTAGTTTAATGGATAGAGGTATTCGAGAAAAAGACTAGAAGAATGTTTAAGGAGTTTTTCACATAGCAGAATCTAGGCTGAAACTCTAATATCCTAACTTAAAATTCAGTCAGCTTATATCTAATACACGCCATGTTAGGAAAGAAAATTTATTAAATGCTATAAAGCAAGTTACTTCTGTTTATTGTATCAGAATGTTAAGAATGCATTTCATTTTTTTATTTTTATTTATTTTTATTTTTTTAATTTTTTTTCTTTTCAAAGTTTTATTGATAAACATATAGCAATGAGACAGTTTCAAATCAAATCGAAAGTACAGTTTCAACAAATAATACACTGCATACATTCTTCTTAGTGGTTAATTGCTATACAAGATGCAGACTTGTGATCCTACTTACAAACACCATTAGAAAAAATCATTCTATTCATTAAGAGAATGCAACTATATATCTATCCCAACCACTTTGAATACACAGATACAAAATGGACATTCATAATTATACCCCAATTTTTTTTAAGTTCCGTTGTTGAATATTATAGGTGTGTAAACTCAGCAAAATATTCTAAAAGAGTACAGGAGCCCATAATAGCATTGGGTCTTCTGTTTAATTGGCAATGTCAGAAATTATTGACGTGAGTCCCCCACAGCTCAACATAACAACATGGCTTTACTTCTTATATTTCATCTTCATACTTTTCTACTGGATGGTTAAGACCAAGGTAAAGCAGAACCTATGCAACAAGAGTTGTAGCTTTTTGGTCTGAGAAGGTCAGTGAAATGCCCTCAGGATTTATCCTGAGATCCTGTACCTCAGATTGTAGAACCTTTGTCAGTGCAGCATGTGGATGAGTCACGGCCATTGCTTGGCCAATGTGCTCTCTGTGAAAGCCTGAGACAGTGTCTTCTCCTCATGTGACTCTCCTTAGGCACACTCCACGTCATCGATCAATTTCCTCTTTAGCCCCATAACCTTCTTGATCATAAAATCTGGGACACTACCGAGGTACATGACGTTACAGTACAAGTTCTCATATGTCCTGAGTCTTAATTGACCTTAGAAGTGTAGGGCCAAAATATTGGCTTTCCTTGTAGCCCTCCTTTTTCTCTAATTTTGGTCTGCAAACTTAGGTTGTTAACCATCCAGAAGACAAGCTTATTGTTATTATCAAACGATTTACGTTATCAAGCTTAACCTCACTATTTCACTACATTTCAAACATCTTAGGCATAATAAGGAACAGGTATTTTTCATCAAGTATTGATATGTTGAACCTTAAGTCCCTACATAATATGATAAAGAACATTTAAAAATTAGATTATATTTTAACAATAGGATAAAGAATTCTATGCTTCTCATGTTTGCACATAAGTCCAAAAATCTCACTATATACAACCTTGAAGCAGGACTGTCCCACAGTATTAGGAATGCATTTCAACTTGCTGTCTAAACATACAAAAAAATTAATACCTAGATACAGTTTCTTTCTACTAATGAAACAGCTGAAAAAGAAAAAATGCATATCAAGTCATGAGAAAGATGAACATCTGGCCATTGATAGGTTTTCATCTCTGCTACAGTCATTCTTTCTTTTTCTTTTTTTCTTTTAAAGTATATTTAGTACAGGGTCTACAGGGTTTTACTACACAGATAAGAATCATAGTGATCCTCTTGTTTTCAGCCCTTCAAGTGCTGGGATTACAAGCTTGTGCCACCACCCTGTCTCAGTAGCCCTCTCAGCATGCTCCAGGAGTGGGACCTACATAGCATGCCAGGCATCGAAACCCAGTCTCTGCAACTGCCTAAGCAGGTGCTTTAGTCCATTGAGCTATCTGGTCAGCCCACTACAACAGTCTCTTGACACTTTCCCAGCTTGGAGGGTTGACCCTTCGGAACGATCTCTAGGTGCTTCTGGGATCCGTGACATCCCACTTAGGGTTTTAGAGACTGCAAGCAAATTGAATAATTCCCTTTTATATTTAGTGTTTTCTAGTGGTATAGCTTTCTTATTTTATTTAAACAATGTATTACATATTGTGAAATAGAATTTTAAAAGTTAGATTTTTCTTTCTTGTGGAGATAAGGAATTTCTCCAAACTTCTTGCTGAGCACAAAACCAACACTCCCTCCTGTCCACAGACCAAATGAAGTGACAAGAGAAGCAGATGACAGTCCCAGGATGCAGGATTCCACTTTCCTTCCTGCAAAAAGTGATCAATGAGGTGAAGATGGCTGGGCTCCTCTCCCTTCTGTTCTTTCTATAAAAGAGCCTGACTCACCTGTACACAGTGAGATGGCGATTTGAGGCAAATAGTTACCTCTGTCTCCTTGGAGCTAGCTTTGAATAGATCTTTTTTCTTTTTTCCATTTTACCAAAATACATATTTTTCTTTGATTTATTCAACAGCCATCAGGTAAACCTATAGTTGTGAACCAAAGTGTCCAAAGGCAACAGTAGCCAAAAGTGTTTTGAACTATGCAATCATTTCTTTACTTATCCTCTTCCTCCAGACAAACAGAGAAAAAGAAAATAGGACCATACAGAAAGGAGCTGAGGGAGCTCTGTCTCATTACATGGAAACTAACTTTGTTTTCAATAGATGTGATATCTTCAAAGCTGTCTGTGGTTTGGGGGCGGGTTGAGACTGCCAGATATGCAGCAGTAACACTTTCTTACATCACCACAGGAAGTGTCAAGACAGAGCAGACATTTTAGCAGCCAGTAAAGCAGATTTAGTGACAGCTAGTCTTTCCTGGGCTACTTATAGAAACCAGGATTGTTCTGTCAACAAGAACTAGTTTGAAACCAAGCCCTCTCCTGAGGACAGACCTTGTCCTGTGGATTTCTTTTGAATAGCTCTTTCTTCCCCTGCACTTCTCCTAGAAATGAAGTAGAAATCAGCCACAGTCTGTTGTCCCTTTCAGACCATCCTTTTTTCATGTCCTACCTACTGTGTGTGAATTTCTTGCAACAGACGCAGCCATAGTACCCATCTCCAATCACTGTAATCTTATTCCTAATGATGTTAGATTCTAGCGTACTGCTACTGTAAACCACTACTCTTGTCGTAACTGTGGATGACTTCAATATTCTTCTAGGTTATTTTTTCCCCAAATCTTTAACACTTAAGTGTCTATGACTTCTTTTCTCTAATGATTTTTTTTCTTCACGTGATCTATGACACTCAGAATGTTGAAATCCCTCCATGTCTCAGTTACTCTTCTCTCATTGCTGCGACAAATACCCAACACTCAGAATGAAGGAAGGAAAGGCTTACTTAGGTCACAGTTATTGGCAGTTTCAGTCTGTACTCAGCTGGCTTCAAGGAAGGGCAGCACAGGGCAAAGAGCAACCTTTAATGGAGGTGGGCAAAGAGCAGAGAGCAAAATGGAGTAGTAGCAGCAACAATGGCTGCAGAAAGCAAGTCTGTCTCTCTTACATTGCATTCAGGCTATCCACCCCAGACTGGGTGTAGTATTCACACCTGTTATCCCAGAAGCACTCACACCCATACCCAGTGGATCATGGGTTAATCACAAATTCTAGAAGTCTGCTCATGACTGAATAAGGCTTTGGGGTGACAACTAGACAAAAACTATAGCACTCCATAATCCTAAATCCAGGATTTGTAGTCTCTGAATAATATCATTTATTTTTCTGTCCTCTCTTATTAATGTTCTGACTTGCTCTTCCCTTTTTATTAGCATATATTTATGTACACAACAAATATACTCATGAAGAGGAATTGGTACATATGTATATCACATGTTGATCATTTTACTTTCCCTTCCTTTCCCTACCTGATCATCTCTCCAGCCCTAAATCCTTCTATAGCTCCATAGTCTATCTCCTTCTTTCAACCCCTTATGAATTATTACCCAGTGATTCATCCAGTTTTCAAATTATACCCTCTCTTGCTTCCTTAAATTCTGTTATGAATCATCATAATCACTTCCTTGAATGCACATTTACTTTCCTTGTACTTATTTGCCAAAGATCCAGTCATGGTTAAATCTAAATCACATGCCTACTCAGGTGAAAATGTTTGGATAAAAATAAGCACCTGCAGTGATTGGCATGTTCACAATCAGTTATTTCATTTAGGGATTAGTACTTCTCAACAGCAGTATTCTATTTGCCACTCAATCACCTTTTCTATTCCCTTAAGAAACTGTTTCATAGCTCCTGTTCTTTACTGAAAATTCAAATTTCTAGTTCTTATTCGCCTTCTGCATGATTAGCTGATTGTATCAGTCAGTACTTATTAGAGAAACAGATTTAAAGCAAAGATATACAAACATAAGAGTATGCAAGATGGGTTTACAGTGACAACCCGCAAGGTAACGTGTAGAAGAGTGTGAAAGACTGCACACTGGGGACCCGAAGGACCCAGTCGGACTGGAGCACATCGGTGTCCCATGTGAGTTCTTGTCATGAGGCTGAAAGGACTGTGATGGAAGGCCATGGAGTCTGTGGTGGAAGCCAGGAGATCACGTCCAGGTGAAGGTGAAGACTGGAACACCTGCAAACAAACCGAAGTGAGCCATCTCTCTTTGGTGTTCCTCATATCATTCAGGCAACAAGATACACTTGGATGACTGCTTCAAAACTCAGGGGCATCAAAGGACATCTGAGGCCATGACTTCTTGTCTAGCTCTGGTGCACAGTGGGGCACAGTTATGTAACCATAACGGTACAAGTAAACACGCATGCACAGGTATGGCACTATGTAATAATGTAAACATGAGATGAATACCTGTATAAGAGTTATACAGTGAAGCTTCTGCTGCATTCTCAGGATCTTTTCCACCTCGCTCTTTCCGGAAAACTCCACCCCTGTTATTTGGGCCAAGTTTAGGGCCAACAAGGTGAGTTCCTGAGCTCCCCTGTGCTGGTTGGATCTCACCGAATCAAGCCCAGGCCAGACCCTGAGATGAGGGCCTCTGGAGCCCCCGCTCCCAAGCCCACCTAGTGAGTAAGAATTTCTGCAAAGCTCTCTGGACCTGCAGATCCAGCCCAGGCCAGGCCAGGCGAGTGTGTGGGAGAGCTTCTGGTTTCCCTGCACCTGCAGGACCTCTCTGCAACAAAACACAGGCATGCTACGTGAGACCGCCTGCTCCTCCAGAGTCACCCACCCCAAGTCTGACAAGTGAGTGAGAACTTCTGTGACTCTTTCCAGACAACCAGATCCAGCCCAAACCCAGGTCTGGCTAGTGTGTGGGAGAGCTTCTGAGCTCTGCTGTGCCCCATGGGCCAGGAGCACAACAAAGGGGCATCACAGGTTCACTGTTGCACCAGAAGGGCACGTCAGCTTCATTTCCAAGGGCTGCATCAGGAAGGACCTGGACACAACAGCTAGAACCAAGCCAAGTATAACTGGATAAACTCAAACTTAATAGATCTGCACCCAAATTTCATTAGCTGCTAAGGTTATAACTGCATCAAAGCTCTACACCAAAGGTCAGAGCTCAGTGTTATATGAAATGACAAAGAGAAGTAGTAAAATGCAATCTCAGGACTTGAGCCCACCCAGAACAAGTGAAGAGGACACAAGCTCAGAGGAAATGTATGAATTAATAGTGCTGGAAGAAAAGAAACAAAAGCAGAAAGGTATAGAGGAACTCAGAGCAGAATTAATTTCTGGAACAAAAAAAGAAATCTCTGAATTCATAGCATCTGAAATAAAGAATCAAATACAGAAGCATATGGAGGAAACCCAATGCCCACCCAGAACAAGAGCAGAGGACACTAGCTCAGCTGAAATGTATGAATTAATAGTGTCAGAAGTAAATAAGCAACAGCAGAAAGATATAGAGGAACTCACAGCAGAATTAACTTCTGAAATAAAAAAAACCTCTTTGAATTCACACCATCTGAAGTAAAGAATCAAATACAGAAACATATCGAGGCAACCCAATCTGAAAAAAAACTCTACAGTAAAAGAATTAATAACTGCTTCTAAAGAAGACATTGATTAAAAAATAGAGATTAGAAAAATGACAGATTTCTTGAATGAGCAATACAGGAAAGAAATAGATTGCATGAAGCAGAGTCAAAGATATATAGAGATACTTAAAATTTCAATTACGAGCCTGCAAAACCATTTGAGTGAAAATGAAGACAGAGTTTCAGACCTTGAAGATGCTGGTGCAGCTAGTGAAAAGGTAAGAAAGATCTCTTAAAAATAATTAGGATGCAGGAAAAAATAATTCATCACCTACAAGACGATGCAAAGATGAACAATGTGAGACAAATAGGCATCGATGAGAAAGAAGGAATCAATGCAAATGATATAAAAAGAATATGGGCAAAAGTAATAGCAGAAACCTTCCCAAATATGAGGAAACAATTTGACATTCAGGTAAACGAAACATACAGAATGACAAATAACTTCAACCCAATTAAAAACACAACAAGACATATAATAGTCAATATCCCAGAAATTCAGCACAAGAATAAAATACCGAAAATTGCTAGAGAAAAGAAACAGATCATATTTAAAGGAAAATCCATCAGAATTATGGTAGACCTCTCTTCACAAACCTTAAAGGTAAGAAGAGCATGGAGCAAAGTACTTCAAGTCCTCTATGAAAACACATTCCAGCCTAAACTTCTATTCCCTAGAAAAACTCTTTCAAGTTTGATGAAGAAGTGAAATACTTCCATTTAAAAGGACAACTAAAGAATTTCATGATGACAAAGCCAACCCAATACAGACTACTGAAAGATGTTCTAGAGAGGGACCAAAATGATCAGAACTCCACGAACGAGAACAGACGGAACCAACTAAATATGCCAAAAAATTAAACACACACACACAAAAATCAGCAGGTAAATAACGTGTCAGTCACAAGTCAACACATCTCAGTTACACCCATCAATGTTAATGGACTCAATTAACCAATTAAGAGAAACATACTGGCACATTGGATTAAGAAACAAAATCCAACAATATGTTGTATACAAGAAACACACTTAACTCATAAAGAAATTTATAGACTGAAAGTAATAAAGGATGGAAAACAATATTACACACCCCAGCACTTCAGAAAAAAGCAGGGGTAGCAATCCTGTTCTCAGACAGTCTCAATGTGAAACCAATAATGATAAAATTAAATAAAGGTCACTCTATACTGATTAGGGGAAAAATTCAAGAGGAAGAGGTAACATTCATAAATGTATATGCACCAAACACAGAAGCACCAAACTATATAAGACAAATCTTAATGGACATGAAAAATCTAAAATACAATACCACAATATTAACAGGAGAGTTTAATGCCCCCTTATCAGAACAAGACAGCTAAACCAGACAAAAAAAATATTGCAAGGAAGTAGCAGGACTGAACCAGAGCTTGAAACAGATGGACTTGGTGGACATATACAGAGTGTTCCACCCAACCACAGCTGAGTACACATTTTTTTCAGTGGAACATGGGTCATTTTCTAAAACAGACCACATACTGTTCCATAGATCATGCTTAAGTATATGCAAGGAAACAGAAATTATCCCATATATATTATCTGAGCACAGTGCAATGAAACTGGAAATAAATGAAAAAGAAATCAAATATAAGCCATAAATAACATGGAAATTCAACAACACCCTACTCCTTAATCAATGGGCCACAGATGAAATTAAATGAGAAATTCAACAATATCTACAATTCAATGAAAAGTCAACCAAAACATCAGAATTTATGGGATGTGATGATAGAAGTTCTCAGAGGGAAATTCATAGCTGTGAACTTAGTCATTTGGAAAACAGACTGGGAACAAATGAACACCCTAACGCTGCACCGCCAACATCTAGAAAAGGAAGTGCAAACCAAACCCAGAGCCCAAGGATGGAAAGAAATCATAAAGATTAGAGCAGAAATTAATCAATTGAGATGAAAAAAAAACATTTCAAAGAATCAATGAATCAAAAAGCTGGATCTTTGAAAGACTAAATAAAATTGATAAGCCTCTATCGAACCTCATGAAAAAGAGGAAAGAAAAAAATCAAATACAAGCCATAAGAGATGAAAAGGGTGTAATCACTACAAATCCAGTGGAAATTCAGAAGATTATAAAGAGCTAATTTGGGAATCATTCAAATAGAATAGAAGTCACAGACAAAAAGGACAGATTCCTAGAAAGATACAAATTACCAAAATGGAATCAAGAAGATATAACACCTCTCAATAACCCAATAACAACCAATGAAATATGAAATGTAATAAAAAGCCTATGGAGAGGAAGTAAAGCCATGTTGTTATGTTGAGCTGTGGGGGACTCAGGTCAGTAATTTCTGACATTGCCAGTTAAACAGAAGACCCAATGCTATTATGGGCTACTGGACTCTTTTAGAATATTTTGCTGAGTTTACACACCTATAATATTCAACAACGGAACTTAAAAAAATTGGGGTATAACTATGAATGTCCATTTTGTATCTGTGTATTCAAAGTGGTTGGGATAGATATATAGTTGCATTCTCTTAATGAATAGAATGATTTTTTCTAATGGTGTTTGTAAGTAGGATCACAAGTCTGCATCTTGTACAGCAATTAACCACTAAGAAGAATATATGCAGTGTATTATTTGTTGAAACTGTACTTTCGATTTGATTTGAAACTATCTCATTGCTATATGTTTATCAATAAAACTTTGAAAAGAAAAAAAAAAGCCTATGGAGAAAGAAAAGTGCAGGTCCTGATCAATTTACAGCTGATTTCTATAAGAAATTTATAAAAGATATAATACCTACATTCCTCAAACTATTCAATGAAATTTAAAAGGAACCGTTTCTTCCAAAATCATTCCTGGAGGCAAGTATTAAACTGTTACAAAACCTGGGAAAGACACAAATTAAAAAGAGAACTAAAGGCCAATCTCATTCATAAACATAGAAGCAAAAATCCTGAATAAAGCCCTAGAAAATAGGGTACAGCAAATCATCAAGAAGATGATCCACCATGATCAGGTAGGATTCAGCCCAGGGATGCAAAGATGGTTCAATATTCAAAAATCTATAAATGTAATACACTATATCAATAGAGCAAAATCTAGAAACCACATGATCATCTCAATAGATGCAGAAAAGGCTTTTGACCAAGTCCAACACTCATTCATGTCCAAAGTCCCACAGAAAATTGGAATAGAAGGTCTGTACTTTAATTTCATAAAAGCCATCTAGGACAACCCAATGGCTAACATCGTTCTAAATGAGGAAAAGGTGTAAGCTTTTACTCCCAGGTCTGGTACAAGACAAGGATGTCTTCTATCACCACTCCTATTCAATATGGTTCTGGAATCATTAGTTATGGCCATTAGACAAGAGAGAGAGATAAAAGGAATAAGAACAGGCAAAGAAGAAGTTCAAGTATCATTATTTGTGGAAGACATGTTACTTTACTTGGAAGACCCAAAAAACTCCACCAAGAAGCTATTAGAATTGATACACAAGTTCAGTAGCAGAGCAGGGTACAAAGTCAATACCCAAAATTCACTAGCATTCCTCTACACAGATAACAAACACACTGAGAGGGAAATTAGAGAAACAATACCTTTTACAATAGTACTGAGGAAAATGAAATACTTTGGAATTAATCCAACTAAATAAGTCAAAGATCTTTTCAAGGAAAATTATAGATCTCTTAAAATTATAGAAAATTATGATCTCTTAAAAAAGAGATCATAGAGGATTTCAGAAAATGGAAAGATATTCCCTGCTCCTGGTTAGAAATAACCAAAATTGTGAGGATGGCCATACTCCTAAAATTGTTGTAAAATTTTAATGCAATTCGTATCAAACTACCACCAACATACCTCGCAGACCTAGAAAAATCATTCCTAAAATTTATTTGGAACCAGTAAAGAACCTAGAATAGCAAAGGCAATCCTGGTGAACAAAGACAAGGCAGGAGGCACTACAATTCATGGCTTTAAATTATACTACAAAGCTACTGTGATTAAATCAACATGGTATTAGCAACAAAATAGACCTGGGGATCAATGAAATAGATTAGAAGATGCAGAGGACTGTAAAAACACACTCAGCCTCCTGATTTTTGACAAAGCAGCCAAACATACTTACTGGAAGAACAATAGCCTCTTTAACAAATAGTTCTGGCTCTCTACATGCCAAAAACTAAAACTTGACCCAGGTCTATCATCATGCATTAAGCTAAAGTCAAAATGGATTAAGGATCTAAACATTAAAACAGAAACACTAAATCTCCTGGGAGAGAGAGTAGGAGGAACTCTTGAAGACATAGAGGTAAGGAAAGAGTTCATGAACAAAAATTAAATTGCACTGGTAATACTTGAAAGAATCAACAACTGGGACCACCTTTTATTGAGAAGTTTTTGCACATCAAATGAAATTACCAAGAAAGTGAAAAGACAACCCACAAATTTGGTGAAAAATCTTTACTAATAAGCACTCAGACAAAGGTCTGATCTCTAGAATTTATAAAGTACTGAAAAATATTAGGCCCCCAGAATTTTAGGACACAGTCCAGAAATGGGCATCCAAGATGAACACACACTTCTCAGAGGATGAAATTAAAAAGCGAATAAGTATATGAAAAAATGCTCCCCATTACTAGCCATCTATGAGATACAAATTAAAACAACACTGAGATACCATCTCACCCCAGAAAGAATGGCAATCATAATCAAGTCAACCAACAACAAATGATGGAGAGGCTGTGGGGAAAAGGGAACCCTTCTCCATTCCTAATGGAGATATAGACTGGTGCAATCATTATGGAAAACAGTATGGAGAGTCCTTAAGAAATTAGGACTGGAAATCCCATTCAAGCTAGATATCCCTCTAATGGGAATTTTCCTGGAGGAACTGAAAACGTCATATCATTGTGATATATATGTGCCTATGTTTATAGCAGCACAATTTGTGATAGCTAAATCTTGGAAACAACCAAGATGCCAGTCACATGAGGAATGGTTGAAAAAGATGTGGTATTTTTATACAATGGAATATTACTCAGCTATAAAGAATGATAAACTTAAAGCCTTTATATTTAAGTGGATACTACTTGAAGATATACTCATAAGTGAAATAAACCAGCCCCACATGTGTAAATATTGTATAGTCTTTCTAGCATAATAACTCAAAAGAAGAAATACAAATAGAGAGGTATAATACAATTAAAAGGAAAGTGAGAACTTGAGTATTGGACAACAAGGAGAGGATAAGTAGAAAAACTGGGAAACAGGACAGAGAGAAAACCATAAATTTATACGCACAATAGGGGCAAACCAATGATCCTGAGAAACATCAGCAGGTTTTTGAAACTAGCAGTTAATAGGTAGGATTCTCACCATGACTAACTAACTATACATATGGATACCTAAGAACCAAGCAACTGCACAAAAGATAGCAAAGTCTAATAGAAGGGTCACACTTGGAATGCTTGTCATTCTGAATACGTACTTCTTGTCATTACATAACAATTATTACCATACTGTCTCTCAAGTAAAATTTTTTGGGGGGTTTCTGCTTTTTTTTCTTTAAATAAAGGGCAATACATTTTTTAAAAAGACACAAGGAAAAAAAGTCACAGAACTGTCCTGCTACAATGCTGTATATGATTAGATTTCTAAATTTCTGTGTAAAAATATGTGCTTATTCCTATTTTTAATTTTTTTTTCTTCATATTCTGTAGGTACTTAAAGTTTAACATATCCATACTTGATGGAAGATACCTGTTCCATGTTATGCCTAAGATGTCTGATATTTAAACATATAGTTAGGGTAAACCAAACTGCATATGTTGCAGGGTAATAATAAGTTTCTCTTCTGGAAAGTTAACAACCTAAGTTTGCAGATCAAAAATTAGAGAAAAGAAAGGGCTTCAAGGTCAGCCAACACTTTGTCCCAAGCCTTTCAAGGTCAGTAAAGACTCAAGACATAGGAGAACCTATGTTCTGAGAACCTATGTAACAGTGTGTCCCTAATTTTCTGATCAAGGAGATTATGGAACCACAGAGGAATGTGATCCATGATGTATAGTGTGCCTAACGAGAATCACATGGAGAAAAAACATTCTCTCAGGCTTTCACAGAGAGCAAACTGGTCAATCAACGGCTGTGACTCATTCACATGACTGACACTGACAAAGGATCTACAAAGTGCAACACAGGGTTACAGGATAAATCCTGAGGGTACTTGACTGACCTTATCAGATAGAAAAGTTACATTTCATGTTATATAAGTCTTGCTTTATCTTCATCTTAACCATCCAGCTGAAAAGTATAAAAGTGAGGTATATAAAATAAAGCCATATTAATATGCTGATCTGTGAAAGGCTCAAGTCAACAACCTCTGTGGATAACCCACTAGTATTGTGGACTGCTGGACTGTGTTGTTTTGCTGAAGTCATGCACCCATAGTGCTTAGATGTCAATGAAATACCCATCTCTGACATAACTGAGCAAAAAAAAAAAAACAAAAAAACAAAAAAACAAAACAGGAGATACAAAGGAAGGACCATTTTGTATTTATATATACAGGATAGTTAGGATAGATATACAGCTACTTTCACTTAATTCAATGAGAAGAAAGTTTTGTTCTAATAGTGTTTGGACAGAATACCCTGTCTGCTTCTTGTACAATTGATAACCACTATGAAGAGAACAATGTACAATGTATTAATTATTGAAATTGTCCTATTAATCAGTTTTGAAACTGTCTCATTGCTATTTGTTTCTCAGTTAAATAAAATAAAATAAAATGACAGAATTATACAGTGAAGATGCAGGTGGCTAGAGTTCTGTCTCTCTGCACTGCTCCCTTCTGCCTTCTGTAGCTGCTGATGTCTTATACACAAGTGTTCTTTAACCTTGGGATTGCACCTGAAAAAAAAATCTTCTTTGGTTCCCCTGAGCAGGCCAACAGTGGATCTCCTGCTGTTGGTAAATTTCTTCAGCCACATTGATAACTGTGTGGATATGATTGAGTTGGTTTTGCTCATTCCAGATGATGCAATCAGCTAATTACTACACTGATAAAGCAGTCAGAAGAAAAGCTCCTGCCATTTGTAAGTACACTGTATTCCATTCTGTTATGGTAGGGTTATCTGGCTTGTGGGTTATGTCCATCTTTTTTTTCCCCTCTTGTGCTGAAGAATATTATTACAATGAATCCTCTTACATCTGATAGTTATATTCTATTAGATTTTCTTCATCTGTACATAAAAGTGCTATTCTTTCTCCCACCATTGACCTCCACATCCTCCATCAGTTAATACCTTATCTCTCTTCTCTTAGAACAGTCTGCCTCAAAAAAGTGGTCTTTATACACAGTTTCACTTGGTATGTTTTTTTTCTTGAATTCCTTATAATCAGACTTCCAACTTCACCATTCCAGAACAAATAGCCTTTTTCAGGTCAGCTACTGCCAGATTCTAAATCAAAGTTCAGTTCTCATTTTATGTGACCTACAGGCAGAAGTCAAATACTATAATTGTTTTATCCTTCTTGAACATTATTATTTGGTCTCCAGACACTACAATATACTTTTTCTACAACCCCACCTGCCACTCTTCAGCCCTGGTACTTCCTTCCTAACCTCCCTGGCCTCTTAAAATTAAATAGATCTCAGGAATAAACCTCATTTGTTCTATTAGTGATTTCAGTATGTATGAACATAGCATTTAAATTGTTTCAGATATAAATCACATATTTACATAATAATTACAAAATTTGTCTCTAGGTCCAACCTCTCTCCTGAATAATAGGCCCATAACTAACACTAAAACTAGTGTTGGACACAACATCTGAAAGTAGTAGCTGTGATCAAAACTCACCTCCAAGGCTGGCCCCAACCCCGGGGACTCTGAGCTGACCACTAAATCCAGGTGTGGTGATGCACTCATGTAATCTCAGCATGAGACTCTGTACTCTATACCTTGCCTCCACTGATTTTTCCTCAAATCTGGATTCTCTCACTGTTACTCATTTCCGTTTATTGCAGCTCCATCTTTTTAATTTTTAAGCCAAAAGACATAATTAATATTTTATTTTTGGTACTGGAGATCAAAATCAAGACCTTATATTTTACAGGCAGGTGCTAAGCCACTGAACTATCTCCCCAGACCCATAATTAACTTTTGTTTTCTATCTTTCTCTCATATTGCATATTTATCTGTTGGCAAGCCTATTTTTTATGTCTTAAAGCATGTTGACCACCTGGATAGTTCTCACACTTTGTAGCCACACCCACTTCATCTCTCACCTAAATAAATTTAATAATCACCTAAATTGTCTCATTTTCCCCCCATTGGCTTCTGCTTTTTTTTTTATTCTTCCAGCAATCAGAGTGATTAAAAACGTGTAAATTTTTCCACAGTAATTTATAGGTTACTTAGAACTGTTAATTTTTATCTATTAAGAATTTTTCAACATTTAAAAATTGATTTCTTTATTTTATTTCATTATTATTACTTCAGTACTTTAAATTTATTAAGAGTTTTTGTTTTGTTTTGTGTGCTGGGTTTGAACCCTGGTCCTCCTCACACATCCTGCTCATGTGCTCTATTGCTGTGCTATACCCTATACCCTGTTAAGACTCATTTTTATGCCACAACATACATCCTGTTTTAAAAACTGTTCTATTATTTATAATGTTATAAAAGTGAAATGTAAGTATGTACTGACTTTCTTGTCTTTTCTCCACATGATCATTTTCATATTTGTCTACATTGTACATTGATTTGTTCA
Source organism: Octodon degus (assembly GCF_000260255.1). Classification (NCBI taxonomy): domain Eukaryota; kingdom Metazoa; phylum Chordata; class Mammalia; order Rodentia; family Octodontidae; genus Octodon; species Octodon degus. The sequence goes on along the minus strand of NW_004524650.1, from coordinate 1,238,335 downwards.
GGTACATCATATCCACTTTTTTGTCAGTTTTTGTCCTTTATAGAGATCTACCACAATTGCATTTCCTCATGTAAGTGCTAATGGACATTTACATTCCATCTAGTTTTGCATTATGGTAAATATATCTTCTATAAACTTGCATGTACAAGTCTTTGAATAGATATATCCTTTTGTTTCTCTTGCATAATTATTCAGGTGTAGAACAGGTAGATGTATTGTGAGTACACATCTGACTATTTATGAAACTGCCAAACTGTTTGCTAACATTATGTCACCACTTTATCTTCTCAACAGTGGAGAGAAAGATTTCTACTTATTCTGTATGCCCAAAATTATATGAAATGGTTAGACCTTTTATTCCTTCTTAAATGTTAATATTTCTTGAGTTGTATAATATCTCCATTTGATTTGCAATTCCATAATGCTTAAAGCTGTGAATGATTTATTTCTGTACTTATTTGCCGTATACACATTCTTCTGTGAGTAAAGTGTCTGTTTAATCACCTGTCCATTTTCATTTTTTTTTTCACATTGAGTTGTAAGGAGCTTTGTTATATTCTAAATATAAATCTTTTGTCTTATATGTATGCTCCAAGTATTTTTCCCTAGTTCTGAACTGACCCTTCATTGTCTCCTCAATTGCAAACTGAGGCTAAGCCAGGTAATCTGACAAGCTTAAAATCACCCAAACGCTAGTTGCTAGATCTAAAATATAATGCTCTTGTTTTGATTTTTCATTTCCATATCCAAAGTCTTAGTCATTATGCTATATTGCTACACAATCTTGAAATAGTTCACTTAATTATATGTACTAAGACTTTCTCATGAATTTAGATACTTTGGATTTCCAGATTTTAGTATTGAGTTTACATAAATGAATGGCTGTCTACCTTAAGATCCCAGACAAATACTGGAGGGGGAACCCCAAAATGTAAAAAGACTTGTTGAATATTGCAGTAACATAGGCAAGGGAAGAGCTTACTACTGGGTTTGTCGAGGACATGATCAAATGGAACAGATATTTATTAAGAGCTTTAAAGATACACTGAGTCCATGAAGCAGGAAAGAATGATCAAAGGTACTATTTAGTGTGAACACGACAAATTAGAAAGGTTTGAAAATGATTGGTCACTGAAGAACTAGGCCTAATATTACATTGATTGGAACATGGCAAAAACTGTTATTTTAAATGTATACTATGTTCCAATATCATTGCCTCTTTCTTTGTATAGGCTTTATCCTATATACAATGAACTATCAACAGGTGAATGACAGTTTTAGAATATTTATTGGGTAGCAGTGTGAATCATTGAAAGTAGGTATGAGATGAGGTCAAATAACAACCAGAAGTCTTTGAAATGGAAGAAGAGATTAAATGGAAAGAAATTGATATGGTGGAGGGAAGAGCTGGATTTATGAGATACTTTTAACAAATGATCAATAGTTCAAGTTTGAAATGAGTAGGATATTATACTATTAGTGACATAGACGAATTAAATATGATTCATAACTAGTTAAGGAGGAACCCTAGAGGGAAAAATCCAACATGTGCTCATAGATAATTAAGAACTACTCTTATCTGATGATATGACTGAGTCATGTCAGAGGCCTAAATGCCAGAAGATGAAAGAAAGCAAGAAGTTCTGCAATTAAAAACAAGCACAGCAAACTTCAATATTAAAATCGAATATCTGATGCAGATAAAAGGTAAAGTTATTCTATGATTGCACAGTGTGTCAATAGCTAGGATGCCTTAGACAATTCAATGAGCCTGGGGTGCAGACTGTAATCACTGTTATTTGAGCATGTCATGTGACTTGCTGCCTGCCTCACACAGTTTGGTAGACAAATGTGTCCCAAAACAGAAAGACAATGGTCTTAATAAAGGTCTGTGTATGCCTTGGGAAGGATCATAAATAATGATGATTTTGGTGTGGGAGGACAGCTGTTTGCATGCTGTATTCTAAGATCCACAAACTGAAGTTATGTAGCCTAAAAGTTGAAAAAGTAATCTAAATAAATACCAGAAATTTTCTCATAAAATCCAGATTTTTGGTGTCTCTTTAAATATTAGGTAATTAGGAAAACCCATCAGAATTATGGCCCAATTCTCTTCACAAACCGTGAAGGCAAGAAGAGCATGGAGCAGAGTACTTCAGGTCCTCTATGAAAACAAATTCCAGCCCAGACTACTATACCCTGCAAAACTCTCTTTCAAATTTGATGGAGAAGTGAAATACTTATATGACAAAGACCAGATAAAAAATTTCGCTATGACAAAGACAACCTTACACAAGCTACTAAAAGATGTTCTAGAGAGGGACCAAAACGATCAGATCTCCACGAATGAGATGGGAAGCAACCAACTAAATAGGGTAAGCAATTAAACACAGGAGAAAAAGGAGTAAATGATAACAGGTAATTAACATGGCAACCGTAAGTCAATACATCTCAATTCTAACCATCAACATAAATGGACTCAATTCACCAATTAAGAGAAATAGACTGGCACAGTGGATTAGGAAACAAAATCCAACAATATGCTGTATACAAGAAACACATTT
>NW_004524650.1:1207750-1230246 GCF_000260255.1 Octodon degus | reverse complement strand
TAGGAGTCTGAGCTGCATAGTGAGACCATGTACCAAATAAATAAATAAATAAATAAATAAATAAATAAATAAATAAATAAATGGTATAAGAATGTACATTACATTTGATTACTTTTAGAAATTTCTTCCAGATTGGTTTAAAAATTATTTTAGTTTCAGACTGTTGTATATATTTGAATAGCACCACAAAGTTTATAGTCTTTTGCCTTTCAAAATCATCAGCAAGATTTCAAAGCAGGGGGATGATGAGATAGCTCAGCAGACTAAAGCGCCCTACTTAGGATCGACCACAGTTCGATCCCTGGTACCACATACCACACCAGCCCTGCCCCTAGAGCGGGCTGAACTGGCTAGAGTCCAGGCATAGTGGTGCATACCTATGAGGCTGAAAAAAGGAAGATCACCACCAATCTGAGCTGCGTAGTGAGACCCTGCAACAATGAAATACATAAAATAAATAAACAAATAATTTTAAAGCAGGTATTGATTCATATGATGAACATGCCAGAACCTTTTACCTTTTCCTAGGTATCTTCTAGCCCCCATTCTCACATTTCTGTACATATCACTTTCCCAAATGTTGACTGAATGAGACTCTAAAATATGCGCTTATACTTATAAACAGATGCAGCTGCTTGAGAGTGGACAATGGTCATTTCTTCAAAAGTAGAGCCACTTTTGATCTACTTTGTCAGACTGCTCACTCCTAGCCTGGGGTTCAGCACAGTGTCTAAGCAGAAAGTTTACCTTAAGTTTAAGTTTTGGCTTTATTCCTTATAATCTAGAGAAAATTAATTACATTGCTACTTGTCTCATACATAACCCGGGAGATAATAATAATTTAAAGATGATTTATTATTCAGGATCATATGGGCTAATGTATGAAGAGATACTAGCACATTCTAGTCAGCAATCAATACATGTTAGCCATTATACTGTTACTGTGATTTTTCATCTTTTTCCTCAAAATGCCATAATTTTATTTATGCCCAACTACAACATTCTCCTCTCAATGAACCATTCTTGTTTTAGACAGGAGATATTTAAGGAGATTCCACATAGACTTAGAAATATCAATTCCCTTCCTTCACCTTCCCATATCCCCTGTACTCCCACTTCTCCATACCTCTCTCTTCTCTTCCACAGCTGTCCAACCTTATTCCTCTGTCTTTTCTTCTTATCTTTCGTCAAAACACACCACCATATTTATTAAGGGTGTTTTATGAGCCATGAACTGTCATAGGTACTGAGAATAAAATGACGATAAAAAAAATGATGGTCCCTTATGAGGATCTGAGAAATTAGTATATCAGAATTGTTTTAGAATAGCCTGACACATGGTATTCTATAAGTGTTTCTTGAATAAATTTAATAAATCTGAGTTGTTTCTTACTTACTAATACCTTAAGCTAATCTTACGTTCCAACTGCTAATCAGGTCCTATCCTGGTTCTCATTTTTTCATGCCTGCTGTGATAAGAAGCATAGAAAATACTTTGATCATGTTAGCACTGAGGCCTTGTCTTACTGTTATCAGATGTTTTCCTTTTGCAGCTGTAAAGTGGGGTGAAGAATGTGAGAGGCTGGATCTTAATTTCCCAGTAGCTCAGTGGTTTCTGAACTGCTGGCCCCTGCCAGTAGATTTCTTCAACACCAACTGCACGTTTGTAGCTACCAAGCAACATTCATCCTAATTCTCTGCTCTGACATCCTATTTTGCTACCCCCACATCCATGTTACCCCATATTGGGCCTTGTTGAGCCAGACTGCCTGCGGGATTACCTCTTGTTTTCCATCTCACAGCTTTTGAGGTTTTGTACTATTTCCTGATAGATTTTCTTCCCTTCTTGGACCAAGCAGCAAACATTGTAACTGCCCTACCTTCATATGTCAACCAGATCTACCTCTTCACTGCCTGCTCAGCCAGACCTCCCTCTGCAGAGGCTACAGGTGTGTTTATTTTAATATTTTTTTGGGGGGGGGCCTGCCCATTAGCTCAGTTGTTTAAGGGCCTGCTTAAACAAAGCAGTCGGGCTCAAGTGCTGTGGTTCAAATTCAGACACTCAAGCCAAACTAGAAATGCCCTGAAGGCATCTTAAGGCCACCAAAAAAAAAAAAAAAAAAAATTATCAGATAGCCCTGAGACTTCCAGTTCTTAATCAGTGTGTAAACGAATGTTTTTAGAAAGGTTGCCAACTAGGTAAGCACTTTTATGAACAACTTATAACAGACAATAGATGAATTCAGAGCCTAAAGTGAAAGAGCATTTGAATAGTTTGATAGAGAAGATCCACTGACTAATCTCCAATAGTTCTTAAATTTTAATGATTGACATCATTTTAATTCAACTTTATTTTAGAAGAAGTTTAGACCCAATCTAGTCTTTTAAGTACACTTTTCTTAGCAATGTACTGAGGGGTATATTACTATTAACTAAAGTTCACAATTTGGTCTATTTCCCTTAGTTTGTGCCTGCTATTCTTGGTATCTTCCATGATCTGGTCCAAGATATCATTTCATTTCTTACTTAAGTGTCCTGAATCTAGTTGGACATAGCGATGTTTCTAGACTTTTCTTATTTTTTTGACAGTCTTGTCAGTCAGGTATTGTATAGATTGACTCTTAAAGGACATGAATTTGATGTTTTTCTTATATTAGACTGGGTCTATGCCATGGGGACTAACAGATTACACACTATTTCTGTTGCCTTATAGCAAGGATATTTATTGTAAATCTTATTTATGCCTACTAATATTAATTTTGATGACATAGCTGAGGTGGTATTGGTCAGGTTTCTCTAACATAAAGTTATTCTTTTCTGTACCCTACTCTACATAGAAGTCAGTGTATATAGGCCACACTGAAGGAGTAAGAAGTTACATTCTAAACTCCCTAAGCTGGAGTATCTAAATTATTCACAGTTATAGTATATAATTTATCTATTTGTTCTTATATTAACTAATTGATTCAGTTATTCATTTCCATCAGCATGGAATCATTGGTATTTATTTTAAACCTTGGATTCATTGTAATGTAATTATTTACTTGCTTGCCTAAATTAGCTTTGGCCATTACTAACTCTTAGTTGGGTCCTTTGTGCCTTTGGCTTACTTCTGTCATGTTTGACATGGTTCACATTGCACTAACCCAAATGTTATCTTGGCATTTGAATAAACAGATGAAGTTGAAAAAATGCGATTATCTTGCTCTTGTCCCTGTCCTGTGATGATCATAAAAGTTTCATCCAGAGATACTCTCTTTAAATCTGGTGTAAGAGAATATCCTTTGAAAACACAAAGCTCTGAAGAATCTAAACAAGTATGTCTTCCTAGGTTTCCCTCAGAGCACAACCTGTTTATCTGTCATCTTTACCACTTTACATTCTTCACTAAACAAAGAGTAGAAAGAGAAAGGTTTTCTTTTTCTCAAGACTCTCAGTCACCTAAGAAGTAATTGGTGTGCTTTCCTTTTGTGAATCTGTTATTTGGTATAGAAGCATCAGACAATTTATTTATTTATTTTATTTATTTATTTATTTATTTATTTATTTATTTGTATTTGGTAAATGGTTTCACTACACAGCTCAGACTCGCAGTGATCCTCCTGTCTCGGTCTCCCCAGTGCTGAGATTACAGGCATGCACCACCACATCCGGGATTGGTGACTGACTCAGCTAAACTGGGGGTGGGGCCAACATGGCAGGTGCTGCTGGGATTGAACCCCAGTCCCTGAGCTTGCCTAAGAAAGAAATCTATTACTGACTAAGGAAAAGGTGTCACATTTCCTCCTTCATATGTGTTTATTATTTCTTTACTTCCTTTATATTTCTTGACATTGTCCTAGAATCAACCATTTTTTTCACAAGTGTCTTTTATAAAAAATTTAAAGAATAGTATAACAAAAAACATTAGAATAATACAAAATTTCAATAAAGTAATAGACATCCAACAATGGTTGCTGCATTGCATAATGCTATCTTCAAATTAGTTGCTTAGGTTACCAGATATTAAGTCTGTAAAATTTGTTTTTAAAAAAGAAAATAACAACAAAAAGAGTTACAAGATATTAAAAAGAAAAAAAAAGAAATTAGAAATAAAAAATGAAATTTTAAGCATTAACTGCTCCTTTTAAAAAGTAGACACTTTGATTGTAGATTGATATTAAAAGCAAGACATAGGCTCTGATTGTGTTTGTTGTAACAGAATTGTAATTGCTTCTATTCCATTCTCCTTAGCCATGGTCAGCTGCTCAGGAAGTGGAAGTTGATCTCAGCAGTTGCAACATATGGGTGTGTGGGTTCCCTGCCACTTGGTAGTCTGGTGGAGAAGGGGAGACCTTGGCAGTATTATGTAGAAGATGGGAGATGGGAGGTGGTGGCCTGAAGCAGAGGCTTTGTGACCACAGATAGCTCCTGGGCACATCGTGTATAGCTAATGCCAAGGATTTAGTGAGCAGATTCAAGACATAGGGTGGGGACACAGAGTTGGTTAAGACAGTCTTTTTTTTTTTTTTTAACCTGGAAGATATCAGTAGTGTGGAATTATCATTTTCTTTAATGTCACATGGGGAATAACAACAGATTGAAGATGGAAAAAGTAACTATGGATCAGACACTTGGAAGTTGTCTCTAATTTTTTTTGTAGTCACTTTCAAGAGACCTTTCACAGCTGCAGTGGTTGTATCTCCAGCACGCTGTGCTGGCCCTGCCCCTGGTGCCTGCTGAGACAGAAATTGAGACTGGGCGTGTAATCCCAGTGCTTGGGAAGCTGAAAACAGGAGAATCACTACGAGTCCCATCTGTGTAGTGAGACCCTATATACACTGTACACCCTGTCCTAAAACCATAAAAAGGAGATTTTTCAAATATATGTAATTATATTTTTTGACACATGTTAGCTTCTTAAAACACTGCTACATATGGCTCGCATTTTCCTCAGCCATTCTTCGAGGGAGCATAAATACAATTTACCCTCATTATATAAATGAAAAATTGAAAAGCAGAACCTAAGTGGCTAGCTCAAAAGTATTCTTTTATAGTAAATATGAAACTAAAATTTTGCTTTCTTCATTATTAAATTTATGTTCTTAGCCCTGGTACTGTTATGATTTTGGGTCAGAGATGTTTTCATTTTGAGAATTGTCCTGTAGCAGTCCTGGACATTTTCAGGGGTCTTCTGACTGGGTGTCAATAAAATACTTTCCTCTGTCAAGTTGGGACGACAAAATTATTTGTACATATTGCCAGATTGTCCTGTGAGACAAAATGATCTCTATTAGAGATCAACTAGCCTTAGTTCAGAACCTGATTTTAAGCGAGAAAGTCTGCAAAATTTAACAGCATAGGTAACATACCTGAAAAATTAAAGTGTGCATTTTAATATATAAGTAATATAAAGAAAGTACATTATCGCTGTGAAGGTCATTCACTTCATGTCAGGTTGTACCTGTTGAAGACATGAGGAGCCACTTATAATATTGACAAAATAGAGAAACTACAGAAGTGCTAATACATTACATTGAGAATTAAGATAATACATTAAATTGCTTAAGATTCAGTCAGATTAGATCAAACAGATATTAGAATTTCAATGAATATCAAATTCACTGAGTGGAGAGTCATTGTTTTCCATGTCCCTCTTAATTATTATTTTTAATTTATTATGTAAATAATACCACAGAAGTACTTATTAAACATTTAAAACAGGTAAAGGAGTGGGTGCTATGTGTTTTAATTGACACAAATTTGTACATTCTTCCACATTCTGTTTTAATCTCACACACTTACATATATGATTTTCCATAATAGTAATCATAGGACATAATTTGCATCCTTTTTAAACTTAAAGTTGTATCATAAACATTTTCTCACTGCTACATAATGTGCATAATTGTAATTTAATGACTACGTAGTATTTTGTATAATTGGTAAGCCATATTCTAGCTAACCATTCCCTATTGCTGTGTATTCAGGTTGTTTTGCTATCATAAATAATGTTGCAACAATCGTCTTCGTGATTATTACATTCTATGGCTTCTGGAGACAGATTCACAGGAATGAAATTACTGATTCAAGGTTATGAGCATTTTATTCGCTCATGAAATTTAATGCCAAATTGCTTTCCAAAGGAATTCATGCTGCCAGAAAAAGTGCAAGTTTGCAGTAGTTATATTCATAACATCCTTTTCAGAATCAGGGATTTTAGATTTTGTGTGTTTTATAATTTAATGGTTGGCAAGTATTGAATTCTCTTTGGCTAATGCTAAAGCCACAAAGAAACACTTACTGGGTGCCTACCATTATCACTGTGCTAGGAAATTTGCATTTATTTCTTAAAATATCTGCTCTACCTTTGCCTGCCCAGGTCAGTGACAGTCAATATTCTCATTCACTTTTTCTTCTTCATGACCCTTATTATTATCTCAAATTATACTACATAACTATGTTTTTCTATATTTTGCTGACTTCTTCAACGAAATGAAAACTTGCTGGAGATAAGTTTGGTTTTGTTCATTGCTGCTCAGCTGATAACTGGGATGACACATGGTCCAGAGTAAGGGCTGGAAACAACTGTTGAGAGAATACATAAAGGATTTAATTAATCATTTTCAATTTGTGACCACCTTAATTCTGACAGATGGTCACTGGAACTGTTTGCAGATATTTGCTTGTGTCTCCCCATTTCCTTCCCCACTCGTTTGCTTTCAAATATGGTCATGTAGTTTGTTTTGTCCATTGAAAGGCGAGTAGCAGTGAATGTGTCCCTGTGGGGCAGACAGTTTAGGAGCCAAACACATTCCAACACTGCTCTTTTCCCCCTGCCACAGTTAGTACCTGTATTCCAAATAGCATCTCCTCTGTTAGCTTAGATCTCAAGTGAAGGTGGCTGTTAAGGTAGATCAGTGCTTCCTAATGATGCTTAAGTGATGTGTAATAGGACCCCCACAAAAAACCCTACTAATTCCTAGGGCTGCGATTTGGGGGTTGTTTTTTAACAATATAATCTAGTAAACTGAGTGTTATAAATATTGATAAGTTTAAATGACATGGTCTCAATCACTGAGCTCACAGGGGAGAAGCCAAGATTCAAATCTGCTTCTCCTTGTGCCTTTCCCACTATGCATAATACCGAGGGAGGGAATAGGTACATTTGGTTAATGGGACTGAATGCCACCACCCACGTGGCATAAAAACAACAAAAATTTATTATCTTACTCTCTTGGAGACTGTACATCTAAAATCAATGTGTCAGGAGGGTTGGTTCCTTCTGAGGCCTGTGAGAGGGAATCTATTTCTCTCCTCAGTTTCTAATGCTTTATTGTTCTTTGGAGCACATCACTGCCATCTTTCCCTTCATCTTCACTTGGTCTTCTCTGTGTGCAAACCTGTGAGTACATATATCTAAGTTTCTCCTTACTGAAAAGACAGCATTCACATTGGCCTAGAGCGTACCATCCTACAACCTAGCTGCATCTCAATTGATTCTACCTGCAAATAACATCTTTTCAAATACAAATCACTGTCTGGGGTACTGAAGATTAGGACTTCAACATATGAGGGACAAAGTTCAACATTTAAAAATAAAAATAGACATGGTTGCTCAGCCTATAGCCAGTAATAAAATTAATTAGTCAATGAGGTACATATGTAAAAGGCGAAAGATTTATACGATCTGAAGAGAAACCAGAGTATAGGCACATATGTAAATACTCATAGTATTGCCAAAATTTAATCCCAAATGAAGATTAAAAAAACAAATATCATGAGTTTTTACAGGGTATAAGCAGCATATAACAACTGAAGGACAACACCTAGATTAACCTGGAAAGAACAGAGTTTACCTTACTATTGTTTCTGTTATACTTACAGTGTTCCTGGAAATTCATAGAATTGGAAAGAGTCACAATAATAGGAAAATTGGGAGTTAAAAAGCAATGTTATTTTTAAATATATAAATTGTTAAAATGAACAGTGTTAGAATCTCAATTGATGATGGCCCAGCTGTTGTCTCCATATGTCTTCAGCATTCATGATTAGCGCCAAGTACTCAGAATAAATATAAAGTCACCGGAAATGGGATGGCTATGATCCCAGATGCAGTCACCATATGTCTTATGAACTCTTCATTTAAAAATACTAGGTCCATATCATTTGACTTATCTGGTATAAATACAAGTTGTTCTCTTAGAACACAAATCCCTGAATCACAAGTAAAGCTAACAGAGCTTGAAAATTTCACAGCATTGAAATCTTATATTTGTCACAGTTTAAGACTTTAAAGGTTTAATCCTAAATAAAATTGTTTTAACATTGATCCACATGCTAAAGTCATTCACTGAGACAACAAATTTAATCATTGACCTGGACTAAGCTTCATTAATATGCTGCAACATGACGTCTGGAAATCTTGTGTTTTGTTTATTTTTCATAGTGAGAAAAATGCCCCTGAATTAAGATTTAGTTACCCACAGCAAACATAAAATCATGGCCTCATTTTGATGGTCAAATTATTTTCATTCGAATCTCAGAGGGCCATCTGAAATCAAAAGTACCACAAAAAACCAGAGCAGCAATAGCTAAAAGCATTTCTCACAAAACCCAAATACTGGTTTTTATGACAGGAATTTTACATGCAATGCCACCATGACTGCCTGGGATCAGTTAGCATCCTTTGGTTTGTCCATGTAACATAATTATAAAGATGAAGTTTTATAGACTGTATGGGCTGTATCCCCTCATCTTGGCCAAATTCCTATCCTCAGGCCTTAATGACCTATGTGACCATGTTTGTAGACCGGTCCTATAGGGAGGCAGCTAAAGTCAAATGAGGTTCTAAGGGTGGGGCCTTAATCTCTGAAACAGGTGAGTACTTTTAAAAATGATGTTATACTGGAGAGTTTTCTGTTTCTATGGAGAAGGCAGTTGTCTGCAATCAACACAAAAAGTCCTCACAAAACCTTGCCACTGCTAGACTTTGAGGTTTGACTTCAAGTTTTAAGAACTGTAAGATAAAATACCTATGTTTAGGTCACTTATTCTGTATATTCTATTGTAGCATGTCCAGCTAACTAACATGCTAGCCAATTTGAAGCCAGTGAGAAAGTGTCTATGAAACATAGTTTTCTCTTCTTCTTCTTCTCCTTCTCCTTCTCCTTCTTTTTCTCCTTCTCCTTCTCCTTCCTTTTGCCCTTCCTCTTCCTCTTCCTCTTCTACAAGGTCTACAAGGTATTCAGGGTCTCACTACTAGATCGAACTCATAGTGGTACACCTGTTTACAGCCTCCCAAGAGCTAGGATTACAGGCATGCACCACGATGCCCAGTCTCAATTGCCCTCTCAGCATGCCCTGGGGTGGGACCCGCAAGACAGGCCCTGGGATTGAACCCCAGGCCCCTGCATCTGCTTGCAGGCCCTTTAATCTGCTGAGTTAAAAACATAGTTTTTGAGGCAGGAAATTATGATAATTAACAGCATAGGAGAGAGAATGGTATAAAGTGAGTAGAAAAAACATCAAATAAACAATCACTTCTTCAGAAACTCTTTAGATCAGAGGAATAAGCATCTCTACAGAGCTCCTTATGACCCCAAGAGATCCATACTTTGTTAATGCACCAAAGGACATGAGTCATGTTTAAAAGACAGGGTTAATTAATCAAATGTTATGCATATATTAAACTAGAATGGAAATAATAAAATTTTAAAAAATAACTTAAAATATTAGGCTTGAGTTATTTGGAGGGAACAAGACAAAACAAAACAAGTATTCCTTAGCCCCTTCCCTTTCAGTGAAGAGTGCAATAGCTCTGGTTACAATCTATTATAAATATTGTCTGATCTATTGATAAGACCAGTCTTTCTTGTTTGGTCACAGAAAAATAAGTAAGCAACTAATCAAAATAAAAATAAATCAGTAATTTAGAAGTGTGGGGTTCATAATTGTTAACAATTCTTCAATAATTTAAATGTATAAAACAATGAGAAAATAGGCCAATATTCATTTAGTATATTGCAATTAAAATAGAAATACTCAAAATTAAACATTTTATGTATTTGAAAAAAATGTTATTTGTTAGTTTGGTTACAAACTGAATGTGCTTCCTTCCTCCATGTCATATTTCAAAGTGACAGTCCCCAGTTTATTTGGAAGAGAGTGTTGGAAGTAATCGGGATTAGAAGCAATCCTGACAAGGGGACCTGTATGATGGGATTAGTGTCCTTATAAAAAAAATGGACACTGTTCCAGCTCACATCCTCTCATTCAAGATCTACTCCATCCCCTTAGGAAGAAGATCATCACCAGGAGTCATTCATTCATGTTTGCCTGGCACTATGATTTCAAATTGATAGCCTGCATAATCATATGAAATAAACATCTATTATTTAAACTATTCCTTCAACCACCTTTTAGTACAGCAGCCTCACTGACTAAGTCAAGCACAATCAGTTTGCCTATTTGGCTACAGGATCAATACTTTTTCTACACCTGGCCTAGCTGTCACATTCCTTCTAAGCTTAGGTCAGTTACCCATATTTGATACCTTGCACTTTCAAAGGAGAATATCTGTAAGAGTTTCAACAATGTGAGGTTTTTCTATAAAAATCACTTTCTGAAAGACATCATCTTTTCCATCATTTAGATTGATATAAATCATTTAAACCAATAAGCTCAGGGCTGGCAAGATAGCTCAGTGGACTAAACACCTGCTTTGGCAAGCACAGGGACAAGAGTTTGATCGCAGGTCCCACGTATGGTGCCAGCCCCGCCCCCAGTGTGTTGATACAATGACAGAATCCAGGCATGGTCATGCATGCCTATAATCCCAGCACTGGGGAGGCTGAAAACAGCATCGCTATGAGTCTGAGCGGCGTAGTGAAACCCTGTACCAAATACATAAATGAAAATAAATAAACCAATAAGCCCACTGTCACTAAGTTTCTGGCTGCATATCTGAAGTCCACCAGTGATGGCCAGGTCAACAATGCCATCAGCAGCTCTGTTTTCTCTAACCCTTTTTATGTTGTATTTTAATTTCATTTTCAGCATTATCACCATTTTTCTTTGCCTCAAAACTTGCATCTTGCAAAAATCACAGCTACTATATAATAACAAAAATTTGAACCCTATATTTCTGGGAGTAATATTATTTAAATTATGGCAACTGAAATTCCTAAAGTCAGAGTTACATAAATCAAAGGTGTACATATTTGTATAATGCATAGCAATCATATACTATAGATATATACATATATATATATTCATACATACCAGTGTATGACAATGTAGTCATATACTTCAGTTACTTTTCTATTCTAACTTGATGTTTTTTCTTTTTTATGTAAAGTTATGGTTTCCTCCTTTTTATGGCCTATAACAAAAGAATTAGAAAAATTCATTTTAAATAAAAGTTTCATCAAATTTCATGGTGCTCTAATTAGGTACTGGATAAATGGTTCTCTGGTCAATCTATCTCCAAGTTGTTCTGGTGATAGATGCAGTTGGTGACATGACTGGAAGGGTGACCATCCTGATTTTATGTAAAAAGTATGCTTTCTATTGTGGTTGGTAGATTTCTAATTCTTAACAGATTATATCTGTACTGCATATGTTGAGAAACTTCACACTAAGGACACTGATTGACATTTAACAGCTGTAAAAGTCTGTGGCAAATTTAATGCCAAATCTATCCCCTTGCTCTTTGCCATCTCTGTATCTACTCTTGTAATGAGGCTGGAATTTCTCCCTCACTTCTAGGATCTTATGAGCACTTGCCTTGGTAAACAGATGAGATTGCTGAGTGCCAGCATGCCAGTGTCTTGCAGTCTTCTAGTCCCTCAGCTGACTCTGCTGGGACCTAGTTAGCCTGGTGAGGTTTCAGGGACTACACAGAGAAAAGCTCAGTTATCCCAAGCAAAGCCATCTCAGACCAGCGTGTTTCCAGGTGACTCCAGTGTATGTATGTGGCAGAGGCCAGGCAAGATCAGCCAGAGATACCACCCAGATCTTGGATGCATAAAGGAGCTCAGCTTAGGCCGGAACAATAATTTGATTAATCCAAAGACCCATGGAGGGTATTAAGTGCTCATTATTAGATAATATGGCAGGATTTTTAGTCTAGCAATAATTGAAGGCCACAATGTTGTTTATAGAGGCAGTGTTTTTTCTTTCTTTTCTAAATCTCAGCCCTTGTTTTAGACTATTAAAATATCCTTTGTTTGGGCCTCAATGTAAGTAGCAAGGAAACTCCAGAACCTCCTCCTTCTCCTTCTCCTTCTCCTTCTCCTTCTCCTGCCTCTACCTCTGCTTCTGCTTTTAATCTTATTTATTTATTTATTTATTTATTTATTTATTTGGTACAGGGCCTTGCTATGTAGCTTGGACTTATAGTGATCTTCCTGTTTCAGCGCCCCCAGCACTGGGACTACAGTCATGCACTACCATACCCAGTTTTGGTGGCTGGCACAGTGGGGGTCCAGCAAGGCATGCAGTAGCTGGGATTGAACCCAGGTCCTTGCATTTGCAGGACAGGCATTTAGTCCACTGAGCTATTTTCCTGGCCTCTCTCACCTTCTTTAAACAAAACTTGTGGAGTTCCATCATCAGAACTGGTGAACTATGCAATCTGGAAAAGCAAAATCCACACCTACCTTTCTAACTGTAATCAGCACATTGCCTACCACTCAAAAACTGTACTAAAGAAATGAATGAAGGCTGACAGTTGCTGTTGACAAGGAGCAATACTGCTAAGGAGAGCTGATTAGTTCTGGAAGTGTACCATTGTTTTGGAGGAAAGGCGGGCCATTCAACAAATGATGCTAAGAAGACTCAATAGCTATTTGCACAGCACTGAAGCTGAAACTATATCACTCAAAATGTACTAAACTAAACATCAAATTGGGTTAAAAATCTAACATTAAAATAGAGAAACTGAACCTATTGGAAGATGCAATAGGCAAACCACTTGGAAGTAATAAGCATAGGAAAGGACTTTCTAAGAAGAACAATTGCATAATAAATAACAGCAAGGATCAACAAATGGAATCTCATCAAGTGTAAAAGCATCATTTTCTATTTTTCATGTATTTAGTACAAGGTCTACAGGGTCTCATTACACAGATCAGACTCATAGTGATTCTCCTGTTTTCAGCCTCCCAAGAGCTTAGATTACAGGTGGGCATGGCCACACCCAGTCTCAGTGGCAATATCTCAGTGCGCCCCAGGGGTGGCACTGACATGGCATGCCAGGAATCAAACCCAGTCCCTGCACGTGCCTAAGAAGGCAGTTTAATTCACTGAGTATCTGGCTTCTGTACAGCAAAGGAATCAATTAGTAGAGTGAAGAGACAAGTTACAGAATGGGAAAAGCATTTGTCCAGCTATAGTCAGACAGAATACTAATATCTGGAATATATAAAAAGCTCAAAAAAATCAGACCACCTAAAATAAAAATCCAGTTAAAATGGGAAAGCAAAATGAACAGACATTTCTCAGAAGAAATGCAAATGACCAACAAACATGAAAAAATGCTCAACAACCCTGGCTATTAGAGAAAGGCAAGTTAAAACAACATTAAGATTCTTTTAGAACAAAAATCCATTCATGGCCAAGAACTCAAAGAATAACAAATGCTAACATAGTCAAAAGAAACCCTCCTACATTGTTGGAGATCAACAATGGTCAGTTTAACTAGCATGACCATCATGGAAATCAGTGGAGGTTATCCAAAGAACTAAAATTAGAAATTTTTTATGACCCAGTTATTCTCCTTGCAGGTATCTTCCCCTTAGAGTAAAAACATCACACTACAGTGCTACATGCATATATCATTTATAACAGTGCAATCCATAATGGCTAAATCCTGGAAGCAGCCTGAATGTCTACCAATAGATAAATGTGGTGGGCTGGGAAGATATCTCAGTGGCCTAAGTGCCCTCCTGGCAAGTGCAAGGTCCCAAATTCAATCCTTGTTATCTCATGCTGTCCTGGCTCTGAATCACAGGCATGCTGTGCTGCAAAAACTGAGCATGGCAGACCTGTAATTCCAGTGCTGAGGGAGGTTGAGATAGAAGGATCACTATGAGTTTGAACTGTGTAGTTGGACTCTATATTAAAAGAAAAAAATGAATAAATAAAATATCTATTTGTAATGGAATGCTACTCTGCTATAAAGAAGGATAAATCTGCGACATTTGTAGAAAATTTGATCCATCTGGAAGCATATCATGTTTTATTTTTAACTTTTTATTTTTAGAGAAGGGCCTACAGAGTGTTCAGGGTCTTACTCCTAGATCGGGCTCCTAGTGATTCTCCTGTTTACAGCCTCCCAAGTGCTGGGGTTATAGGCACATGCCACCATGCCCAGTCTCAATCGCTGTCTCAATATACTCCGGGGGCAGGGCCAGCATGGTAGGCCCGGGGATCAAACCCCCAGCCCCTGCGCCTGCTTGTAGGTGCTTTAATCCACTGAGCTATTTGGCCAGCCCTGGAAGTACATAATGTGGCATGAAATAAGTCACCCACATAAATTTGAATCTACATAGTTTCTCTCATTTGAGTAAGCCAAATTACAAAGAGCATAGAAAACATGAATAGAAAAAAACAAGGGGCTCAATCTCTTGCTTGTTAGAAGAGATCCAGGAGACTGAAGTTGAGAGGAAAGGGAGAAGGGAAGGAAAATAAAGAACAGGAACCTAAAAACCTAAATAAATATAAATATTATGTGTCACCAACACAAGTTCAGACTAATAATATCAATAAGAATGAAAATTGGACAAAGGATTCAGAGGAAAAAGGAGGGAGGGAGGTGAGAAGAAGAATGAGATTTAAAAAAAAAAAAACAACCTGTATTGTGCACATGGACCTACTGTTGAATATCAATGTAAACTTCACGTGCTGTAAATATGAACTAACATTAAGATAGTTTCAAGGATGGTGTATGTTGATCAGTACGTACAGTTATGTGTTATAATGTGTGAGACCCTAGGTTTGATTGCCAGCACAATGACATAACCATCAAAAAGAGGAGCTTTGAAAAACAGCCAAGAATCAAAATCACAATTTAAAAAACAAATCATTAGGCTCGACAGGGTGATGCACACATTCAATCCCAGCTTTTGGGAGGCTGTAAACAGGCAGATCACTACAAGTCTGAACTAGTAGTGAGACCATGAACACCCTGTAGATCCTTCCCTAAAATACATAAATAACTAAATAAATAAATAGCTTTACAACACCTAAAATGTAAACATATGAGAAAATATAATTCGTGATATAACAAAAATTTGTTTCTTTGAAATAAATATAATATTTTTCTAGACAGCTATAACCAAGACTGTAAAATTACTGAAAAGACACAGAACAATTGCTAATCTAATGGAGAAATATCTCAACTCCATGGTTAGGCCCCCAATAGTGTAGAAATGATAGTTTGCCAAAGACTAACCTGGGTATTTCATTCCAATCAAATGCCAACAGTATTTTTATTCATACTTGACAAGCTAATTCCAAAGTTTATATGGAAAAAAATAAATATTTTATTCAAAACTAAGAGGGCAGCTTTTTTGATCATCAAGGATAATACAACAAAAAGCTGACTTAGAGGGTGTAGCATTAACACAGGGACACTTAAATAAATCAAAGAAAAATAATAGAGGATTCAAATATAATACATCCAAGAATAAATTGAGATTTCATTATTGCACATGTAGAAATTTAAATTAGGAGTGAAAGGATGAACTCTACAAAATAAATCTGACCTACATGTTTAAGAATCACAGTGCTTCTTTTGTGTAATAAATCCAAAGAGCAAATAAGGGCCAACATAGATAATAGATATTAGAAAACAGTAAGAAAATGGTCAAACTAGAAGGGGAACTAGGGACAGAGGAGGGGAGAAGGAATGAAGAAATGGAGGAAAAATAAAAAAGAATGGAAAGAAAATAACATAAATAAAGTTTTGTAAAGGGATAAAGAAGTAGGATTGCAGAGAAGGAAAGGGAATGGAGAAAAGAGGAATATATATTATAAACAGGTACATATTCCCTAGGATGAATGTGGTTGTTATGTTTGTCAAAAGTGTATATATAATTAATTTAAAAAGGCCAACGAAATAAATTCTCCAGTGATCCCTACCTCATATATATAAGAAGAAATTTTAGTAAATGAAATTTAAAATGTATTATAGACTTAAAAATGAATACATCCAAGTATAAAATATGAAAAGTAGCTTTTACAATAAGGAGATGAAGAAAGCCATCCTAAGAAAGGCACAAGAGCTATAAAGAAAATATAAACCGATTTAATTCATTAATTTAAAAAGACTTTATGAGGGCCAGCCAATAGCTCCACGGATTAAAGTGCCCGCTTGGGCAGAGTGCAGTGGCAGGGAGTTTGATCCCATTGCCTGCGCCGTGCTATGCCGGCCCCGGGCCCAGGGTGCGCTGAGATGGCGACAGACTGGGCATGGTGGCAGGCGCCTGTAATCCCAGCCCTTGGGAGGCTGAAAACAGGAGGATCACTATGAGTCCAATCTGTGCAGTGAGACTCTGTATACCCCATACAAGTAATAATAATAATAATAATAGCAATAGGCTTTATGATAATATTAATTCCCACAATTCCATGCATTTTTAAAAGTGGCTCACTGGAAAAAATATTTGCACATAAAAGACAAAAATGTAATATTCAGAAAATGTAAAGATTTTCATAAGGAAAAGATAAACAGAAATATATGTAAAATACGTGAATCAAAGGATTTAGTAGAGAAAATGTATAATTTTTGAGACAGAGACTCACTAGACAGTAAGGCTTGCCTTGAATTCTGGATAAGGCTCTTGCTCAGTTGCTCCACTGCTGAGCTTACAGGCATGCATGACCACCCTTGGCAAAAACTACAAAACACATTGTTTTAGGTGTATTTTTAGTACAGGGTCTACAGGTTCTCACTAGACAGATCAGACTCATAGGGTTCCTCCTGTTCTCAGCCTCCCAAGCACTGGCATTCCAGGCATGCACCACCATGTCCAGTTTCAATTACCATCTCAGCTGGCCCTGGAGTGCAGGGCTGGCAGAGCAAGCTGGGGATTGAACCCGGTCCCTGCGCCTGCCTAAGTAGGAGCTTTAATCCATGAAGCTGTCTGGCTGGCCCTTATATAATACATTTGAAAAAATAAGTACATATGAAAAGACATTTTTCCAATCAAGAAAGTACAAATTAAAACAGCAATGAAACAATAACCTGACATTAAAGGAACAAAATTTAAAATGATTAGTAATACCACTTTTAGCAAAAGGGGGAACATTTATTGTCATAGACTGTGTGAAGGTCAACTAGTTCTGCTCTTGGTGAATTTGATACAGCTCATTCGGAATTGTGAAATATTCCCCACACACGTGGGGTGTGCTTATGGAGTGCTGCTACGAGGTAGAAAGCTAGAAGACACCAAGACTGTTCTTGGCTAAACACACCCCATATTCACTCATGCATAAGCACTCAGAACTAGGAGGGCTTTCAAGTTACATGCATTTCTTAAACGTAGGCGCATTTTCTTGGTCCCAGGGATCGAACTCAGGACCTTACGCTGGCCAGGCAGGTGCTTATGCCGCTGAGTATCCACAGTCCTAACAGGGTAGATTTTTAAAGATACAGATCTAAGGTGACTTTTTTTTAAATGGTAGTTTTTTAAATATGTAAATGATTATATTAATCCTTCTTACGAGAAGGACTGGTTGTGGAGGCAGATGAGGTAGATACCGTGCTGATCAATTTTTCCAGTCAACCACAACACACTTGTAAAAATAAGAGAAAAGAAAATACATCTTTTATTCCTCCATCCCCAATACAGACCAACACATAAAGGAAAAAAAGCATTTTTATTTTAATTTTTAAAATTTTATTTGAAAAATACAATACACAGCAGAGAATTATTTCCCTCCCTACTGCTATTTCACAAAGGAAACTCTATGATAAAACGTAACTGAGATACTCGGCTAGCTATATCCTGAGAAAAGAGAGGCCCAGTTAGAATTACAGTGGGCAAAGTCTGTCAAAGAAGGTTCACCTCTCTTTTAACATAAAAGAGCCTTTTAAGTTATCTTAGGAATCAGATAAAACATGTGCAGAATTTCTGCCATGCAAACAAAGACTACTAAAATTTTCAGGTTGACCGATTTATACCAACCTGGGCCCCATATAAATAGAATAAAAAGGATATGTCTTTATCAGAAAGATGTTTGCCTGCCATATATATATATATATATATATATATATATATATATATATATATATATATGCCTATATATTATTTATATATAGGTATATATGTATCTTTTTTTGTTAAGTGCATTTTTCATTCTTCTCAGTAATAGAATCATGGATAAAAGGTTTGCTTGTTTATTTGTTTGGTTTTTGGCTGGCTTTTGCCTTACATGTATCATTCCTTGTTTCCCTGGTTTTCTTTTTTCTTTTTTTTTTCAGAACCAGGGATTGAACTCAGGCCCTTGCACTTGCCAGGGAAGCACTTATTCCACTGAGCCATCTCCCCAGTCCACCCTGGTTTTCTTTATGCTAGAATCATTTATTCTTGGATTCATGATGTTTAAATATCAGAAGTGACCTTATTGTGATCTAATTTAAATCTGAGTAAAATCTTTTTGAGTTTTTTGAAGAATTTACAATTCCTGTATTCAAACTAGGTTTAGTAAGGTACAAAGATACAACACTGACATACTAATATATGGGTTTTTTTGTTTTGTTTTGTTTTTGGGTACCAGGGATTGATTCAGGCCCTTGTGCTTGCCAGGCAAGTGCTTATTGTACCAAGTTATCTCCCTGGCCCAACATACTAATTGTTAACTAAGGTTTCCAATGATAAAATATTTCTGCTCAGGGACTTAGAAAGTTGATGGGGACCCCAAAGAACTGACCAGGCTCTAGAATTTAGTGATGATTCAACTTCCTAAAGCATTATGATCGTCCCCTTCAGGCCCATGGCCAATATCCAGATTCCTCATTGCTGCTATTGCTTAAAAATGAGTCTTCAAAGAAGAACAAAGCATTCAAAGATGTTTTCATGTTCTAAATTTCCAACAGAATCGAATTGCTATAAAGATTTAAAATTGACATTCATGTAGATTTACTTTATTTCAGTCTAGGAAATATTTTTAAGTCCTAGCATTGGAAACGGACCAGTAGCATCCATTTTGGAAGCAATGAACAAAGTTTGGGTATATATGGGCTGATTTCTAGCGAAATTACACAGTGAATTAAAAGTTCACTTTATTTCAATAGTAGAAAAATTCATTTCAATTGACTGCTACTTATATAAGCCAAAGTTACTTAGGTCAGCTTTGAAGTTGGCAAGGAAAATGTTGAGGAGCTCGCCATCTTCCTTTTCATGGTGACTTCCACCCTTAACTCCATCTGGTCACAGTAATTTAGAGCCCTTGGGTCTCCTAAATGGGGATTAGGGTCTGGAGGTGAGGGTGGAAGGAAAGACATCTGACTTAGGCTGCTTCTTTGTAGAGGGCCTCTCATCCAGACCCCATTAATTATTTACAAATAAGATTATAAATAAGTTACTATGTCATTGTGTGTTTAAAAAGTGTGCAATCTTAAAAAGTGGACATTTAAAATATAGCAGTTTTTGTAATCTTATTTTGCTATTTCTGCATTTCTTGAAATATAGGTAGTTTCACAGGACTTAATGACCTCTCTAAGGCCATGGTATCCAAAATTCACATGTTGGAAAAGGCTAGATGTTTGGAGACACTAAATTTAAACTTGGTTCTAACTCTGCCTCTTACTATTAGTGTGGGATCAGACTTGTTGTTTACTGTATCTTGGCTTCATTTTTCTCATCTATGAAAAAAAGCCACACTTGTAATATTTACCTGGGGCTATTGTGAGCATTAATGGAACCATAAAGCAAATGTAATTCATACTATAATGTACTACGGAAATGCAAAGTCAAATATATTAATTATATTTCTAGCAGTAATCTAATTTAAGTTGTGTGTTGTGGGTCGTTCTTTCCCATTTAAGTAATGCAAAGTAAGATCCAACAAAAAATGTCTAAGAATGGAGTGGGGCCTTCTGAGCACACTTGAGACACTCGCTATTGTCAATGGAAAGTTGTTCCATCATTGGCTGGATTTACTCATGTAATTGATCCTAAGTACTGCCAGCATTCAAAAACTACAAATCAACAATTAAACCACAACTGTCAGGAGAAAATCTCCAAATAAATAATTTTTAATTATGATACATTACTTATTACAGTAAAAATTGGCATTTTCCCCTTCAAAAGCAGAAGCACCAGTCTTAGAATGTAGAGTATGAATGGTAATTTAGGTGACATATAGCATAATATAATGTGCAAACATTATTTTAGTAGTATAGGACAGCAATTTCACATACTGAAATCTGTTAGAATGGGAATAATGTCATGCTGAATAACAAAATATAAACCCCCATGACTTCCAAAGTCCACTTCAAATTAAATATGATATGCTGCTGAACAGATAATATGAAAAATTAAGAAGTTTAGCCCCAAATATTGGTTTTCTAATACAAATATGACTCATGTCCAGGTTTTGTTTATACATAATCTCAGAAATTTTTGAAAAACTAGGGTGAACATTTTGTTTAGGAGTCAGTTTGTTCATGTGATCTTCTCATTTTATTGAACACCTACTTTGTGCTAGGTTTTGTTGTAGGTGCTGGGGATACAGAAAAGAAAGACACAGTCCTGCCCTCGAGGAGCTCACAGTCTAGTGGGGGAAAACAGATACACTGACATTAATTTTATAACTATAAAAATTATTAGACAACCTTATAAACTCCTTTTAAAATCAAACAAACTTTGGGTGTTATGAATGGATGGTAAAAAGAGATGATGTCCAATGCAGGGAAAACTCATCTGCTTCAATATCATGTGACCTCCGCGAAGGCGGTGATGTGGTTCTGCAAAAGAGAACAGGAATTAAAAAGTCAAAGCCTTGGGAAAGTTGGATTTGTCACATGATTTGGGCCTTTACGCACAACTAGACTAATACAAAACTCTAGCCCATGTATGTCTAAGTTGCCAAATCACACAGCATTATTAAACTACATTCTGTGTAGTGTTACATAATTTGAGCTGCTAATTACATATTTTATTCAATCTTCTCAATAAACAGACTAGATTAAAATGCTATTCCTGCCGTATTCAAAATTAACAAGGAAATTTAGGGAGATAAAAATGGCAATGCCAGACATGTTGATATTCTGCTCCAGTGCTCGTGGAATTTTAATGCTGCATTTTGGAGCGGAGGATTAATTGCTCCCTGTGAGACAGATGGCATAGAACGAGGAGGTGAAATGCTCCGAATGAGATGGAATTTGTTAGTTGACAACAATCTAATTAAATATTTCATTGGGGGGGCATGAATTCGGACTGCATGCAGGTCATAACCTCTGTTGTTCTACTATAATCACAGAATTCTTTATGAAGCCCTTTTTTTCTGTTCTTCTTAAAGCAACAAAAGGTATACAAAGAAATTCCACGGAATGTCTAACGTTTAAACAGATTCAGGCCTGCAACAATTCATATTATGACTGCTGAAACTCTGCAGTGTGAGGCTGATATTGTGTAATCAATTATGCCATCAAATGGTAATCTTGACATATGGGAGTCTGTCAAAATGTCACATGAGTAATAACCCCAGCAAACAGGGACATAACAAAAGCACTGTCACACATGACCCATTTGGAATGTTTTCCGCAGTAGTCATTGCATCGGTTGTCTGCAGTACAATAATATTCTAAGCAGAATTCTGTATGTTCAATGTCTCTCTTAAAATTTCTTCAACATACATCAGTTCTTTTCAAGTTAAAGTATTTTTAGCTAGTTAAAAGAGTCTTAAAATGTGTGCATTTTAAAATGTGTATATTATGATAAATTTAAAATTTATTTTTATTTTAGGCATATTAGACCACAGCTAGAAGAATATTAACTTCAATTTAGGACATTATTGTCTAGGTTTGACATAATACTGGAAAGAGAATATTCATAGGAATAAAAAATGAGCATAATAAGATTTTAAATAACTCCTGATAACTCTTTAAAAAACTTTAATTTTCCATTTTAAAAATTTTGGGAAATTCAACAACTCATCTCTAGCTTTTCTTGATAAAAGTGCAGTCAGGACTTTAAGATGAGGAAGGTTTATCACAGTTACACCATGTACTAAGACTGAATAAAAGTTATACGAATTCTGGGAAAAATACATTTTTACAGTGTTACAATTTTATTTCCATCAGTCCCATGTGGAAGTAAAATCAGTAAACTGAGAAAGACAATTTCATAAAAGAGTTTCAGCACAAAAGTCATGTAAGTCATACTCCTCAATGGGGCCCAGGACAAAATAACTGCTTGAAAGATGTTAAGATAGAAATTGAAGTTCAGTTAAATGGTGATTTGGGAGGAGGTGAAAGCATGAGAGGAAGAGAAGAAGGAGAAGGA
>NW_004524650.1:1192994-1207619 GCF_000260255.1 Octodon degus | reverse complement strand
AGAAGGAGAAGAAGAAGAAGAAGAAGAAGAAGAAGAAGAAGAAGAAGAAGAAGAAGAAGAAGAAGAAGAAGAAGAAGAAGAAGAAACTAGATGCTGTTCCAAATGTCCACTGGTGTAGGCCTCAGTGTCCCTGCTGTTAACCCAAATAATGAAGGGCTCACGGGCCCTCTCAATTTTCTCAAGGTAATCTTACATGAAGAGGAAAAAGGCAGTACTGAATTTCAAAAGATACCAACAAAACTCAGAAATAAATCAGCAGAAACAAGCCAGTGACAATGTCAAGCTTGCTAGCAGGAGAGAAAAGTCCAAGTGCCTTAGAGCAAACTAGACAGAGTAATACTGAAGGTGCAGAAACTGTGGCAGGACCCTGTGATTTGCTTAACCTGGGCACATAGGAGGGTCAGAGGTATGCTAATCATAAACAATGACAGCAAGCACAAGAAAGGGCTGTCCCCAAAGGAATAACCGTATGACGTTATTTGAAAGTGTACTCAAAAACATATGCTGCAATTTACCCTCAATCCCACTGTGGGAAAAGGACCCCAGTGTGAGCATGAGCCAAGAGCGTTGAGCCCTCATAAGTGGTTACTGCCACGATAATGCAAGCAGATCCATGATAAAAGGTCTAGTTCAGATCCCTTGTCTCCCTTGCAGAGGCTTCCTTCTCCCTTCCTCTCTCCTTCCTTCTATTCATTTCTGAATAGGTGGATCACTATGAGTCCGATCTAGTAGTGAGACCCTGAACACCCTGTAGACCCTTCTTTAAAACAAAGAAAGAGAAAGTCCTCACAAGATCTTGGCTTCCTGACTTCAGAAGCATTTCTGTTCTATTATATTATATTATATTATATTATATTATATTATATTATATTATATTATATTATATTATTTTATTTTATTTTATTTTATTTTATTTATTTTATTTTAGTACAGGGTCTACAGGGTCTCACTACACAGATCAGACTTCTAGTGATCTGCCTGGGTTCAGCCTTCCAAGCACTGGGATTACAGGCATGCACCACCATGCTCAATCTCAATCGCTGTCTCAGTTCACCCCAGGGGCAGGACCAGCACATCAGGCTGGGGATCGAACCCCTGGCCCCTGCGTCTTCCTAAATAGGCATTTTAATCCACTGAGCTCTTTGGTCAGCCCTCATTTCTGTTCATTGTAAATTAACCAGTCTGTAGTATCCTGTTGTAGACACCTTGGCAATGACACACAGAACATACGTGAGTCTGTGCTAAAAAATGCCAGAATTTGGTCTTGTCATTTAAAATTACACTTCAATAGCCACTAGCTTTTCAGTGCCCATAAATTCCAAAAGATATTCCCCTTTTCTTGTGACAAGGCATCAGCAATTAAAGTGTAAGATTAATGATCTGCCTCTAGACAAACTATACTTTTAGAGCCCAAGGTCCTGGAAGAAATTCCTGTGCTCTACTCTTTTTTTTTTAAACATATCCTTTCCTTTCTTACCACACTATGTTTCAACCTGAGGAGATAACGGCTTCTCCACTGAGAATCAGAAGGGCTCCATCTGGGACTAGTCTCCTGAGGGTGTTTGCAGTGAGCAGAGAGACAGATGGAAAGAAGCAGTGTAAGGGAAGCAACAGTTAAGGAGAAATTTACTAAGAGGCTCAGGCACATGGTTACGTGGAGAGGACAGAGACCTTTTGCTTATCAGCTTCTCTGTGTAAGAGCAGAAGAATGTACTGTGAGAATAGAGAGATGGATTACTTCTCTCAAAAGGGGCTTTTATTGCTTTTCTTCTAACACCCTTAGATTTTCCCTAAAGTCATCTAGTGAAGGAGTGAGACAATTAAAAAATAAGAAGATAATTATGCTATCATTTATAACACTATGAGTATCATACAAGGTATGGAATGCATAATTTGAACTAATTTATGCAGACGTGATAATCCCTATGCACCTATATTATGTTTCTTACTTTCACACTACTTTGTCAGTAATATAACAAAGCCAGAACTGCATTTCATACTTTCAGATCCACTGTTTGGCCCCCAGTTAATGTGTATGAATTCTTAACAAGCAACACTAATGTCTACTCGCAGGCCACAGCACAAACAAGCAGCAGGCAACCTAACGTCACATGCACGGGAGCAGTCGGAGAACCGATCCACACCTGGTGCCTCGCTCCACTGCACACTCTGAGGCTCACGGTGGAGATGACAGAGCTGTATCCCAGGCCAAGGAAGATTAAAGTATGTTACATAAAGAAAAGTTCATTCAAATCCACAGCAAACCAGTGAGCAAACTACTGCGTCTAGTCCTTGAGTGCAGGGGTACTAGAGGAAAACAAGCATTTTGGTTCTTACATGTGTTTTTGGATTTTTAAATTTAGAAGAGTCTAATGGCCAGAACATGTTCTTTTTTTTTTTTTTTTTTTTTTTTTTTGGTATTTTTTAGGGAAGGGTCTATAGCGTGTTCAGTATCTCACTACTAGATCGGACTCGTAGTGATCCACCTGTTTACAGCCTCCTATGAGCTGGGATTACAGGCTTGCACCACCAAGCCCAGTTTCAATTGCCTTCTCGATGCACCCCAGGGGTGGGGCGAGCTTTGGAGGCATTTTAATCCACTGAGCTATTTGACTGGCCCGGAACATGTTCATTTTTAATGGGTTAAATTCTATGTGAGAATCTCCAATTTACTAGTTATGCTATAACTATTGAAAGTATACAAGAATGTTATTTAAAACAAAACTGTCATCAATTTGGGACACAAAAATTTGATAAAAAATTACTAACTGGTTAAACCTGCCATTCACCAGTTCTCTTTTAAAAAAAGGAGAAAATTTAAAAAACGATTTCTCTGGAAGTGTTCAGAATTACAGTTCTTAGAAAATAATCTTTATTGAGTCATTAGTAGATTTATTAAGTTAGATGCTAAATTCACATTGTATGAAAATAAAACATATTTGAAAGGTTGAAAATAAGATAAGAGACAACAATCAAGCTGTGTAGTTTCTAGATTCTTGCTGGTGAGAATGCAAGCCTGCACAGAAGGACACATTTTTCTGTATTTGCCTTAGTTTTGCAACCCAACTCGCACACCAGTGCGCTCGAGCGCACATACGTTTATTGCCTTAATTGAAGGTGGTCACAGTGGCTGATCCCCACTAGCCAGTTGAAGAGCCTTGCAAGACAGTCTTTAAAGGAACCTCCTTGTGAATTTTCTTCTTGACCATTCTCAATAGGTTGATGTTGGGATACCTACAAAATGTGTTTCACATATTATTTAAATACTGTTTTCTTTACTTACACAAAGTATGAGCTTAAAGTTTTATATTGTTACCTTACTAGATATTATCACTTATGCTAATGCTAGATAAATTAGATACTATTTCAATTTCATTCTTCCAAGGTGATTGATTATAAAAGGATTTTGTGTTTCTACATGAGATTGTCAAGCATCATCTTAGATTTCTAACATACGTATAAAGAGAGATCAGTGACATAATGTCATTAATTCAATGAACTGTGTCGTTGGCCCTGTTGGAAAGGCAGAAACATGGCACAGTGGAATGTGTAGTCTAATAGTTCTAGTGGCAAATGTTTGAATGTGGTTTGCATTGTAAAGAAAATTTCTCAAGAAATTTAAGGTTATGGGGTATCTTTCTCATGTGTGAAATAAAGATAATCCCATTTTAATTGACCTTTATTAAGATTAAATGAGATTATATACACAATTTTCTTTGTCCTTACTGAAACATATATCCTATTCATTTTTGTAGTTCAGTAAATCACAGGAGCAAGCAAAAGTAAGGTCAGAAAGAAAGAAAAAAGCCAGCCAGATAGCTCAGTGGGCTAAAGCACTGCTTAGGCAGGTGCAGGGACAGGGTTCCATCCCCAGCATGCTCTGCCGGCCCCGCCCCCAGGGTGCACTGAGACTGGGCATGGTGGCCCTGTAATCCCAGAGCTTGGGAGGTTGAAAACAGGAGGATCACTACAAGTCCGACCTGTGTAGTGAGAGCCTGTAGACCCTGTACTAAATACATAAAAAAGAAGGAAAAGCTAGAAAGCAGTCAAGACTTCTAAAAAGAGTTTTTGAAATTATATAAACAAAAGTCACCAGTTGTGTTTTTGATCATGTCTGTAGAGGATTGTGAAGGGGTCAAAGAAGAAGAAAAAGAAAAGGCAGAGGAAAGGGAGTCTGAGCTCTAAGACCTTTGTCACAATTAAGTTTTCCTCCTAGTAAACTAAGTAATTTGTTGAGATTATATACACAATGTTAAAAAATACTAAAAATTAAATAATAAGGACTTCCTTGAGAAAGAAAACCTTCTGGACCATTTCTCTCCCTGCAGTGGTTCTCTTCCTCAGTGCAAAATTTTATATTAGTTCAGGTTTGTATCCATTCAGGAATTTCTTTTTTGTACTATCAGGAAAAGGTCTAAATACAACTTCTGCGAGGATCCATTCTCCCTGGAGAAAGAAGTCTCTAGGAAGCTTTCCTTGATAAGCTAATTAAACCAAAGGCAGGCTGGGTTTTACGGGAGCATTAGCTACAGATCTTGTGAAATATTTTTCAGATCTGAGAATCCGAAGAAGCTGAAGTCTTTCCACATCAAATCTTTAGGGGCACTGGTTCTCATCCATGGTTTTATGTAAGGAGCTTAAAGGGAACACTGATACAACCCCAGAGATTTAGATTTAATTGGTTTGAGGCATGGCCTGATCGCTGGAGTTTTTAAAGGCTCTCTGGATGATTTTAACACACAGCCAACATTTAGAACCACTGCACCAGAAGTTCTGCTGGCCCAGATGGAGCCAGGGCAGGTGCTGACTCCATCCTCCAATCACCTGAGGCACCAGACCCAAGGTGCCTGACTTGTGGACCCCAGGGCCTACTGGATTGGAATCTCTTGGTCTATAGCCAGTAACTTGCCATAAGAAATTGATTAGCAAAGTAAGCATTGTCAAACATGCAAACTCAATTCTTAATGTGCTAATTTTCCCTGGAAAAAGTATTGCCTAAAACAAGGAGTTTTTTTTTTTTTTTTTCCTTTTTTATTTTTCTACTTCAGGCTGCCTTAAGGGCAGGTCTGGTGCAGCTTCTGGAGCTGGGAATCGAACTGCCATACTGTGCACCCAACTGCATTTGCCCAAGTGGCACTCCAAACAACTGAGCTATACAGCAAAGCCCCCTACTGCCTAAAACAAGCAGTAGTCATGAACGATCCTGAGAAACAGCATTGTGTTCAAAACTAAAACTTACAGAATCAACTACGCACCATGTGCCTTGCTTCAAGTTTTGCAATATAAAAGAAGACATTGAGAAAGGCTGCAGGAAAGACTTTTGTTTCATTTTCAACTCACTGTTTCCCCAACATGGTATAAAACTTCATGTAAGTTGTGGGGAGCTGCAGAGCTACGGCTCAGCCAGGGGCGAGCCACAGGGACACATTGTTGGGACTACAGCAAGGACAGTCCAGCAGGTGTCTGGCCTTGGTCATCCTCCCTGTCAACTACAGCACAGACTGCTTTCAGAATGTTTTGCACCCAGAGTTCTCCACCAACGCTGTAGTTTGGATACATCATGAGCTTTTTCCTTTTTCTTATTTTGTTTAAGAGAGAGTAAGAAAACAGAAAAAAAGATTAGTAGAAATGATACAGAATTTCACTAAACAAAATGATAGTAATTCAACAATCGTTGTTGTATTGCGTACTGCTGTCTTCAAATTCATGTTCAGGTTGTCAGATTCAAGCATGTACAATTGCTTAAGCATTACCTGTTCCTTTCAATAGACCAGTAGACATCAGCCTTTAAAACAAACAAAAAAAAAAAAAAACCTCTTTGTGTAAGTAATGACACTGAGGTTGGCATACTGTTGCTGTCTTGCCATCAGAGAGGACAGGCCTCACTCAGTCCCAGCTTTACTTTTTGCATGTATCTGTAGTGTTCTCCTAGTCTCCTGATGCCTCCTCTCAGGTCTTCGCTCCAGTGCAGGTAATGACAGTTGGAGCCCACCCATGGAGCCTCAGCACGGGGAACTTAGCAAGCAGGGATGAGGAGACACTCACTGTCGTGGAGCACAAATTCAGATTAAGGTATGAAGTACATTGAATATTTGCGGGGTGTAAGACTGAGAAATTCTGGCTCTAAAGTTAATTCTTTGCATACTGAAATGCTTAAAGCTTTGCTTAAGGTTAGAGGGATGCCCACTAAAGCTACACAGTTTGCTAATTTTTTTGAGCTTGTTGGTTTCCAGAGGAAGAAACTGTAAATTTTTATACTTAGGAGGAAGTAGGAAGGCAGCTTGGAGCAGGGCTGGGAAGGAAGCAGACCACTGGCCATCTATCTGGAACTCTTCACACTTCAAAGGGTTATTTAACAGGGAAAGACTGCTGCTTTATGTTCCCAGACTCTTAAGTGAAGGAAGATGCAGGGCCAATTTGTACAAGCCAGCAGCAGGAGGAGGGAACTAAAGACTTAAACCCCTGAAGCCTGGCCTGGACAAGGGAGGTGGAAGGAACCCACATGCTTGCTTTATGTTGTGTCAACCATAGTGGGGAACAGGATCTGTGTGCCCTGGCTGGGGGCACCCAGTGGCAACTGCATCTTTTTCTGGGATCCATAGGACAGCCACAGATCACTGTTTTTAAGTCAACCTAAGCACACAACACCCACCTTTCTTGGTGGGCACCCATGATATGGCTACAGGATTTGCAGCCAGCAGGCAGTTGTTTAGGTGTAATCAGAGCAACCCAGGAGCAAGGAGTCAGGCAAACTCTGGCAAAGATAAATCAAAGGCACCAGCAGAAAGAGTTTGCACAAAGGATATTTTCAGTCTAAATCATATTAAGTCCTACAGAGAGAATGTAAATAGAGTAAAAAGAAAGGTCTAGGTACATGACAGAAGATGTGGAGATGACTGAGCTGGAAGCTCTATGAAAGAACACAAAACTGGGTCCAGGTAGATGGCTCAGTAGAACAAGAGCTTCCCTGGCAAGTACAAGGGCTTGAGTTCAATCTACAGTTCTGAAAAAACAACAACAACAACAAAAAAAACTTGCCAATATTCTTGTGGGGTGATTTATTTTTTGCTTCTTCTAAATTCTTCTTATAAGAAATCTCTTCTAGTTGACCTACGAAATATTTCACTATTCTATTTATAATTATAAATTTCTAAATTCTAAGAGTTACAATTCACTTTGGCCAACATTATATTTGAGCGCAGTCTGATTTTATACAGATGTGTCCTATGTATTTTGCTTGTGTGTGTGTGTGTGTGTGTGTGTGTGTGTCCAATTTATAAAAAGCTGTTTTATTTGAACTCAACAAGTTTTTTTTTTTCTTCAGTATTTGTCTGATATGCTTTCATCAAAGTTGCCAGCTGGTCAAAATAATTTTAAAATTGATTTTATAAATGTAGTGTATATTGTTGTTTATATATTATAACTTGAGAGCTTCTCATCATTCAAAGCAATAATTTTAATTGTTATATTTTGATTTTCAAAAGTCATCAAAAATTGTTAAAAATATTTAAACAAAAATCCTTTAGGGTAGAAGGAGGTTATTGGACAGGACTCCAGTTAATGATCAAGAAATCAAATTCCTGAAATAATAATTATCCAGTTTCTGTTCATCGATGGGGGAGCCCCAGTGATCTTCATAGCCTGATAGGAAACACCCCAATAAATGTTGTTCAAAATACATTATTGCGATATGTTTACCTTGGCCATCATGACAGGGTTAAGTTTCCTAAAAATGAGACAATGAAGTTTTCTGATTTAAAGTTGCTCTGTACAAAACCAAATAAAGGAACAAAAGTTTTCATATGTCTGTGGTAACTGATTGTTGCTAATCTTGTGGTATATTAAATATATTCTTGCCTTCCAATGCGTAGGCATTCCAAAATGTAAAACTGGGATTGTTTATGATGATAAGCCTTTTCTTTTAGATTCAGACATCTACCTTTCTTTTGTGCTCCAGGTATTTGTGATAAGAGGTTCGTGCCAAGCCTACATGTGGTCAGTAGTAATAATACATTTTTAAAAAACCTGAGTGAATGTATATACATGTATATGCCATTATTCTTAGAGATGTTTAGACACTGAGCAGTCCAAAACTTGTCACATGCTTGAATGACATCCCATTAAAGGACAACAAATTAGGCAAGAACTTCTTGTGTACTAAATAGGGATGACATTTAAAAAACCTATTTTATGTCAAAATGGAAATTTAAATGTGTCACAAAAATGTCATACTGGAGTATTATGTACAGCTTTCGGTTTCAAATTTTCTATGCAAAACTATATAACTGTTGCCTGTTAACATTTTGCAGGGATTCAGCTACTGAAACATCCACAGTTGATGAGAAATAACAGTTCTCTGGTTATATTTTATATTTTAAGGTGCTTGATGAAATTATAATAGTTAATCTTACTGCTTCCCTTACAATGCAGTGTCATTAACTTTCTCTTCTGGATGTTCAACAACTTGCTTTTGGAGACCAAAAACAAGAATGACTGAGGTGATAGGAGGATTGCCAATATTTTGGCCGCAGGCCCCGAGGTCAACAAGGACCCAGGACTAGAGGGAGCCTTTTCAGTGACATCCAACAACTCTAATGAGGTATCCAACTTCCTGACAAAGAAGATTGTTGCACTACAAAGGAAAGATATCAACGGTGTGTAGTGTGTCTAAGGAGAGTCACTAGGAGAGAAAGGTCTCCCAAGCTTTCAGAAACCAAAGTTGGTCAAGCAATGTCCATGACTAATCCAGACAGTTGATACTGACAAAACAACTGAGAAGCACTCTACATGGTTCCAAGGTAATTCCTGAGAAGATTTAACTGACCTTAAGATAGCTAAATCCTTTCAGTTAATTTAACTTTAATTAATACAGATATTATTTTAACTTGGTCTTGAACATCCAGCAGAAAAGTATAACTATTAGATATAAAAATAATTCCAGGGTAATAATCTAGCTATAAAATAAATTCTAATCACTGACACCTTCTGACAATTTCTAACTGCACTGGTAACTGGCTAGTATTATGAGTTAACGAGTTGCACAGCATTACGTTGCTAAGTGCAGGGACCTAAAATACTTGGACTAGAAGTTTTTAGCCTGGATGAATAATTCCACTCAGAGTGCAAAGCAAGTGAGATGAAAAAAACCTTCACAGAAAGAAACTTTGCCAAGAATGCCTGGAGAGGAAAGAAAATGCATCTTCCATGAGGAAGAAGTTCTTCTACAGAGCTTTCTGAACACAGTTCCTCCAACTCCAACTGATCACCCACTGCTTGAGACTAAGAACACAAAAAGTGGAGACACAGAGTGTAGCAGAGCAGTGGCTGAGCCACAGGCAAGCCATTCAAACAAGTTGTTGGGAATAGAGCAAGGTCAATCTGGCAGGTGTCTGGCCTTGGCGTTCTTCCCTGTTAAATACAGTACAGGTAGCTTTGAGAATGTTTTGTATTCAGAGTTCTCAGCAAATGCTGAGACCTTGTACTTTGGTTCCTCTTTCCTTTTCTTGCTTTGCATAATTAAAGACACTAGGGCTGGGCAGTTTTTGGTGGCTCTCCATCATTGAGCTCAGGTCCCATCCAGTCCCAGCTCTCCTTTTAGTATGTGTCTATAATTTTTTCTTAATCACCTGCTGTCTCCTCTTGGAATCCTGTTCCCTGTCTGGGTCATAGCAATAATTAATTGATTAATGTGAACTTAAGATACTTGGTGGGTGCTCCGTACATATGTACTCTTAGTCTCCCAAGTTTCTTACCAAGTCACATGACCTTCCTGTCTACCACCATCTCATCGCATATCCCCACCTATATTTTTTTCAATTTTATTTTGTATCAGTACATGTTTGTATTATACAATAATTGCCTTTCTTGGGGGCAGTTGGTATTTGTACATGATGCATCTAAAGTCTTTTTTAAAAAATCCCCTTCTCTTCCTCTTCCCTCTCTTGGTCCACTTCCCTTTACTCTGCTCTTTATGTACATTTTGGGTTTCTAATGTAGGAGAAACCATGCAGTATTTAAGCTGTGTGTCTGATTTATTTTACTTAACATTATGGTCTCCTAGCTACATTCATATGAATCTTACTAAGAATATAAACTATTATTTTACCTCCTGTCCTACTTCCCTAAAATTTACTCTACAAAGTTTCTTCGGACGTTGTCTGAATGCTCATTTATCCACCTGCCCCAGTTTATAGAGTTCGTTATGAATTCTACTTTAATCTCCCTCCTTCCCTCCAACTCTTCATTTTGTTTCTCCTTCTTTTCTTTCTTTTTCCTTTCTATTTTTGTGGAACTGGGGATTTATCTCCAAGTCCTGCACATGCCTGAAAGGATCTCTACACCTATATCTTCAGCTATGGTTTGTATCTAGGTGTTTCCTCAAAGCCTCAGGCACCTATAGGTGGGCATTTTCAAAAGTTCATGGATTAGGATGTAAGAATGTAGATTATGGGTGTGATAGTGGGATTAAGGGTTTAGCTAATGAAAGCCCCACCCTGGATATGAGTGGCACAAGTCAATAGGTTTACAGCACATATGGAATATAATGGAATGGAAAGGCTGGCTTGCTATTGCTGCTTGCGCCTTTGCTGCCTCCTGCTAGTTGTGGTCTATTTCTCTTCTCTTGTGCCTGTCTGCCATGCTCCCCTAACTTGGAGCCAGTCGACTGGAACCTCTATAAGCTGTGAGCTGAAATGAAACTTTCCACCTTTCACTTTGGGTGTCCAGAATTTTGTCTCAGCAATGAGAAAAGTAAAACAACCTGTGAGTTTTATTTGTTTTCCATCTATTCTGGACCCCCAGGTTGATCATCTAAGCAGACTTGAACGACATCCTCAAGTGTTTGCCCCTGTGTTGGTGCTTTATCTGCGAAACAAAATCTTTGTATGAATTGGTTCCTTATCTAAAATTTTCCTGTGTCCTCTTCCCTTGGACAGTGGTTCTTGAGATCTCCTTTTCTGGACATAGAAGCATTGTTAAGTTTATACAGGTCTCCATGGTGCTCCTGTAGTGTAACCACCATCAGTCTTCCGTATTTGCTTTTAAAAGATTGCTGCTTGCCCCATTATACTATAAGATCATGAGTCCTGGAAAAAGTACTACACTACTTAATTGATATTTAAGTAGCAATTTTAGTAATTATAAATAAAACTTTTATGTAATAAATGTTGATAAGATAGTCAACTTATTCAGGAACTGTACACATTTTATTTTACACTAATATTTTCACATAATCAAAGCTTTTTCTTATTTCACTCCTCTTTAACTTTTCAAAATACTTCAAATTTTCTAAGTAGTAGCCTTATGCCACCTGATAGAGAGAAACAGGAAGAATGAATAACAGATCAAGTGCACCATAAATTCTTGTATAAGCAGGAGCAGATAAAAACTCTTCATTTAAAAAAATTCACAAACATGCATCAATCAGTAAAATTTCAGATAAGCTATATAGGAGACTTTCCAGAAATATTTAAACTACAACAATTTGGACTTAGGCTGATGGTGACGTGATAGCATAAACTTGTCAGAGCTTATAAAACTGCGTTCTTCTCAATAAGGAAATTTTACATGACATAAATTTGCTTTTTAAAAAAAGCACCACTAGCCACAAACTAAATCTAAAAGATCAGTGGCAAGTAAAATTTGGCCTGACACCTGCCTAATCATTATTTCAATATCTGATGCCTTTAGTAAAAAGAAAAATGAAATAAATTTGTTGTAAAATATTGAAGTAATGTGTTAAAATGAAACACTTCACTTACTTTTGGCCTACAAGATTCCTTTTTCTTTTTTGTGTGTGTGTTACCAGGGATTAAACTCAGGACCTTACACTTTCCAGGCAGGCACTTATTCTACTGAGCTATCTCCCCAGCCCAAAATTCTTTAAGATTATGGAGAATAATATTTTCCCTTGTAGGGAGGACAAAGACATGAGTTAAGCCAAGAGCCTTAAGGATATTCATTTTTTCAGTATTTCTACTTCTATAAATTTATCTAATAACTAATTAATAATTTAATTAATTGATCTTGCAAAGATATTTATGGTAAGGATGCTTGCCCTAGTCATATTTATAGCTGTGGAAAACTGGAAGTGGAAGCAATTTTTATGCTAAACAAGGGTAATGCCTATATAATTTATATGAATTGAATTTTTTCAAATGTAAGTTTGTAGTATTATATAGATGGTAAAGAAGTGTAGCTCTGAAGTAAAAATTAGAAAAATAGACCAGTTGGGTGATATTATTCTCTATTTCTCTACTACACAGATGTAACTCACCCTCAAATTATTTTTATAAAAACTTAAATGATGTTTTATGTATGAAGTTCTTTGTATGTTTTAAGGCACATATTAAGTTCTGACTGAGGATTAACTTTTATTATTATGCTTCATAGAATTATTATATTTACTGATCTAGAACCACCTCTATTTTTTTAATGTATTTCGTACAGGGTCTCATTATACAACTTGGACTTGTAGTGATTCTCCTGGCTCAGCCTCCCCAGTTCTGGGATTACAGGCGTGCACCTGGATCCAGTGACCAGCTCAGTGTGCCTAAGGGCAGGACTGGAGCAACATATGGGGCCTGGGATTGAGCCTGGTCCTTGCACTTGCCTAAGCAGGTGCTTAGTCCACTGAGCTATCTCGCTAACCTCTGTGGTGTGTTGTTATATGAACAAAAGCAGGCTACCAAAGAAGGTCATACTGGCAGGCCCTGTACATACACATACTGTTTAACACTCACTGAGGCCTAAAATTCACTTTATGAAGATATTTATAGTGACTACTATGGTGAGATACAGATATTTTCTTGTGACAACTAGGCTGGATTGTCAATTTGATGGCCTTGAGCACCCCTGGAGGATGAGCACAGCACGCTTCCGGTGGGTCACAGGCGTGTGAGCATGAGGTCCAGGTGTGGTTCTGGCCCATCCTCTGAGGTTCAGCTTCCTGGCTCGGTTTCCTGGCTACCATGTGCTGAGTATCTTTATTCTGGCCTGCCCTTCAGTCAGGATGCTTCTGCCCTGGAGTCAACTGACCAGGGTCTGAATTCCCTGAGTCTGTGAACAACATTTAACCCCTCTCCCTTTAAATTGTGGAGTTGGTTATTATGTTCCAGTGGCAGCAAAGTTAGCACATTCCTATTCTATTTTGCAGTGCCAGGGATCAATTTTAGGGGTTTGTGCATGCCAGAAAAGCACTCTACTACTAAGCTCCATTCCCAGACTTAAATATTCAAATGTTGAAACCTATGTACAAATTATTTACTTTTTCATTGTTTCATTAACCAACACAATAAAAGTCAATATTATTGTTGTCATAATACTAACTTAGGTCATTGTTTATTTTCTTAGTTTTAGTTCAGATTTTACATTTATTTTCTACAGAAAGTTTTGAAAATATTGTGGTGTTCCTGATTGATTTGGATAGCTCAATACAGGTACTAAGACTGTCTCACCTATGGAAACTTATCAGAGAGAACAGGTGTTAAAGGGCTGTGAGCAATTTATCTTTATAAGATGTTTTATATAATGTATATAATCAATTAGGAGTGTATCCAAACTAAGTTTTAATGTACCATTGTTTATTTTTTCTTTAACTAGTGACTTAATGAATCATATAATTTTGAAATGCAACCACTGACTAAACATTAATTCACACAAAATTGTTTTTTTATCTACATTCAAAACTGAAAGATGCATTATAGAAGATCTAGTAAAAACCTGGGAAAATATCTGGCTTTTATTTTGTAGGTAATATATTATGATTCACAAACAGTGTGAAAAAATAAATAGTGAGTGAATGAGTCTGAAAATAAGAAGAATGACATATGGCAAAGTAATAGAGTGTGCTAATATCATTACCCGAAGAAATGCTAAGGAATTTTTATGCTTCTCCTGTCAATTTACTTTATAAAATCAAAATTAAACAAATGAGAACAGAGCATAGAACATAACTATTGATACTTTTCATAAGTGTTTGAAGTTTCGATTAAGGCACAATGCCTAAAATATGAATATACAGCACCTACTTCCATGAACTATTACAATATCTAAATACAGCTCTTTTGACATCGTACTATATAGCATTTACATAACAATTCATCAGCTCTGTTACAAAAAAAAGATTTGCATTATAGAAAAGCAACTGAACCATAAATAGATTGCTGAGTTATTCATGCACAGCATTCATAAAGACTCAAAAGGATTATCACAGGGAGCGTGGCAGTGCATACTCATATTTGTCTTGGATTGTTTTGCTGTTGCCATGGCATAATGTATGCGACATTTCATACTATAATATTTTTGCCACATGTGCTATGTATGAAACACAATCTACATGAATTTTTAAGTTCATTAAATATTTCTACAGGGCTCTTTAGTCTGAATGGAGTGAGACAAAATTCTCATGATTAATGGTGTTACACTGCAGGAAGGAATTTATGTGAAGCACCCACTATTATACTAAGAATTTTGACTGTGATCTGTTAATCTACTTAATCATCCTACATAGTTACAATCATTGTATCAAGTTTTAAGGGAAGAAGAAGAAGAAGAAGAAGAAGAAGAAGAAGAAGAAGAAGAAGAAGAAGAAGAAGAAGAAGAAGAAGAAGAAGAAGAAGAAGAAAA
>NW_004524650.1:1184411-1192894 GCF_000260255.1 Octodon degus | reverse complement strand
AGAAGAAGAAGAAGAAGAAGAAGAAGAAGAAGAAGAAGAAGAAGAAGAAGAAGAAGAAGAAGAAGAAGAAGAAGAAGAAGAAAAGAAGAAGAGGAGGAGGAGGAGGGGGAGGAGGAGGAAGAGGAGGAGGAGGAGGAAGAGGAGGAGGAAGAGTTTAACTAATTGTACCTAGTTATTATGTAGATGAACCTGGCTTCAAACCCAGGGTTACCAGTATTAAAAGGTTAGCTTTCTTTTCATCCCCCCATCTGAATAAATTTCAGCCAATGCTGCACCTTGATTTCTGTAATCTGTAAGAAATTCTATGCAAAGGTCAATGTACATGCTTCCCTCGATCACTGTGAATTCTCTTAGAATTTTCCTATCTATATAATTTGTTTTTGAAATCACATCAAGAATTAAATATGGTAATTTTCATATGTAATTGTTCATTCTGACTAGAGTTTTGCATTGTCATCACTGCCTACAGCTTTTATTCAGCAAATGCATCTGTTAAGTAGTGTGTTCTTTGTTGGCTGGTACAGGTTAATGAAAAGTTGCTTGTCCTGATTATAAACTTAAATATGTTTTTGAACTAAACCTGCTATTACCTTCTTTTGTTGGTAAGAAGGAATTCCCTTTGGTTCAATCGATCAAGATCATATCAGCCAAAGAGAAAACAATACCCAAGTTTAGGTGGAAAACAATTCTCAAAAATATTTCAT
The DNA here is from genome assembly GCF_000260255.1 of Octodon degus. Classification (NCBI taxonomy): domain Eukaryota; kingdom Metazoa; phylum Chordata; class Mammalia; order Rodentia; family Octodontidae; genus Octodon; species Octodon degus. Next base: position 1,192,190 of record NW_004524650.1, on the reverse strand, counting down.
GTACTTGATTCAACCAACTTGAGCTTTCAAAGTTAACTCCAATTTGCCATGTGTAGATATAGTGGCTTTCTACAGCTATATTGGGATATTAATTCTTCTTAGATCTATTTAAAATATTCCATTATCTATAAAATTCTTTCCACCCAAATATTTATTTTTAAATATATATGTTCTCTGACAGATAAAGGCCTCTTACATTTTCTAAATGGCATAAGTTAAATGAATAATATGCACAGTATTTTCCATATGCTGATCTGTGGATAGCAGTATCAGGTTTTAAAGAAGAATAAATGTGGACAAAAGAGAAAAAAATTACAATGTCCTCCATGCTTCACTAAGGGTATGAGACAGCCTGACCCAAAAGAGCCACTTCAGCATGGCTAAAGAATACATTAGCCTTAATAAGAGAATAAGAATAAGAGAAATCTCAGTGAAGAGGATAGGAAAGCATTAGAGGAGGGGTCGGCATGCTCTCTGAGGTAGAGGGAGCTGGGTTCCCAGGGACACACTGGTTAGTCTCCCATTTGTACTGTGAATCTGGGGCATGGTGAGGTACTTGCCCTGGTCAGAATCAGCACCTGACCAAAAAGAACTTTGCCAAAAGAGATCAGTATAGTCAGAATGACCAGGTATGGCTTCATTTAGCCCTGATATACGTCATCTAATCATTCAACTGGAGAATTTTTCAGTGATGAAGATGATTTTGCTTTTGGTTTCTATCTAGTGTTGGTCTTCAGTTTATTCTCCATTCTGGATACAATTCTTCCATAATATCCTTAATGAGTCACAGTGGCTAAAAGGGTAAAAGTCAACTTTTTAAGCTCATGTGAATGATTCCTCAAGAATTTTTATCCAAAATGGCAGAGAACACCTTTGTATGTAGTTGTGTCCCATTTCTATTTGAGCTCTAATGAATTGACTACTTATGAACCCTGCCATTTTTCAATTAGGATTCTTTATATACTATAGAAATCAACATTTTAGTAGTCTGGAAATTCTCAGTCTTATACTTGTTGGAGTTACTGAGTTTTCTGTTTTACTTTGTCATTGTTATTTAATGTTCTTTTGTTACATATCTTTTTTATAATAAATTTTATAATTCATACTATTTTTGTTAGCATACTTTACTATAGGTTACTCCAATTCTGTATATAAATGGCTTCTGTATAAAATACTTTCCAAGTATGTACCAGGAATAATGGTACATGCTTGTAATCCCAGCATTCCCTAGGCTGAGGCAGGGAGATCACAGTGAGTTTGAGGCCAGCCTGGACTACTTAGTGAGTTCAAGCCCAGTCAAAATTACTAATGAGACTTGTAATCAATGGTTTCCATTCTTTATACCAATTCATTCTCACAAATTTTCTAATTTGGGAGCTGTGGACACTGCTGCACTACTCGGTAATAATTTTCTGATAATACTTTTATGAATAGTATATTTTCTGACTTCTATTTAGCTGACATTTTGTGGTAATCTTAATATTTAAATGACCTTTTGTGGGAGACTAGAGCTCTTATTGTCAAAAATATACTTGTTGCAAACTCTGATGACATTAGTCCATCTACCATAAATGGACTCATATAGCTCTTCCATCTAATGTTATGGAGATAGAAGTCTGAGCCCAACATGGTCTTGGGTAGGTAACTTACTGTTCTGACTTGGTGCTTGTATGGTTCCATGTTCATACTGTGCTGTATGACAGCCTTGGAAATTCAATGGCTTCTAACAACAAATTGTTTCTCCTACTAAATGTTGGAGTCTTGGGGTTCTTCTCAAGACTAGGGTTCTTCTCAAGCTATAACTTGGTTGCAGGCCTGCTTCTCATGTCTTGCCATTCTGGTCTAGACTGAGGGGGCAATCAGTATTGGAACATAGGCTTCTCCCAGAAGAAGCCACAAAATCTGTATTTCTCTGACTGATCAATCAGGTCTGTTCCTGTGCTACTGACAGCACCTCTGAAGAAGGAGGAACATTGCTGAAGGAAGGAAGTAGTAGTTGGGAACAGTAATACTAAAGACCACAGTATTTGTAGGTTCTTCCTTTAGGTGAACTCCAAAAACTTCAAGGACAAGTATCTTAATTTTTTTAACGTATTTGGAACAGGGCTTGCAGGATGTACATGGTCTTACTATGTAGCTTGGACTTGTAGTGATTCTCCTGCTTCCAGCCTCCCAAGTTATGGGATCACAGGTGTGCGCCACAATGCCCAGTCTCCATTGCCATCTCAGCGGGTGCCAGGGGTGGGGCCGGCATGGCAAGCTGGGGATCAAACTCTGGCCGTTGTGCTCTGCCTAAGCAGGTGCTTTAGTCTGCTGAGCTATCAGGCCAGCCCTTAAATATTTAATTTCTGCTACATATTTCAATATCACATTGTCTGGTTAATTCCCCAAATTAAAGATTCAACTGTTTACTTGGCAGAAGAGTTTCCTTTACATGCGCTTCTGGGTGTTACTATGGCCTCTGTCATCTTCAGAACATACAGTGATGAATGTGTTAGGTTTCTGAGGTGTGGTCTCCAGATCTTATGGACTTTCCTCAAACCAATTTCTTTCTTTCTTTCTTTCTTTCTTTCTTTCTTTCTTTCTTTCTTTCTTTCTTTCTTTCTTTCTTTCTTTCTTTCTTTCTTTTCTTTTTCATGGGGGATGTGGTTCTCAGCCCTACCCTAAAGGCAGGGATGTCATGGCATGTGGTGCTGGCGATCAAACCATGGTCCCTGCACTTGCTTAAACTTGCCTAAGCAGGTGCTTTAGACTGCTGAGCTATCGTGACGGCCCTTCCTCAGATCAATTTCATGCTGTTGTTCTTTTACTACAAAGCTTGTTAAGGTAAGTACTTGGTTTTTCTTCAGAGTGGATTTTTTTTTTCTCATGAATTTTAATATTGGTTTTATTATTTTCTTGACATTATTTGTTTTCTTACTTTAGTTTCTTAATTATACCAGTCATGTTTCCCCTCTCATTTCATATGACTTAATTTCCTTGACTGTGAAAGGGAGATGCTGTCTAAAATAAATATAATTAAATTTTTTACAGTTAATCTTTGACATAAAGACACAGTTTCTTTCTCTTGTGTCTCTCAAAATCTTTTAAGGGGATTTAAATTCTTATCCTGGTTATTCATGCTTAAACAGGATAGACTTGCCCAGTTTATTTTCCTGAAATGAAAGAGGATTCATAAATGATCTTGCAACTATTTTCACAAATAGTAAGGAAATTCTACTCATAGATTCTGAGTGGAAGACCTGGATGATGCCATTTTTAATCATTTTGATAATTTATCATCTTCAGTAGAATGTGAAGAGAAGTTGAGGACATGGACATTTGTAGGAAGATAACTATTTCTATACAATTTCATCCCTATGTTTGCTGAACTGTCAATCAGCTGATCTGTACAACTTAACTTCTACTGCAGAATGATGGTGCAACCCTTGGAGGCAGTTGTTTCTCTACTTGTATTTCTATTTTTTATTTTTACTTTTCAACAAAAGTAATGGCACATCCAGTTTTGATGTACTCATTCAGCTTAGAAAAGGTTTTATTCAGCTAATATGAGCCCATATCAATAAGAAGCTTCATCACAGGAAATCTTTCCTGAAGCCTTTTTATTTGGGGGTAGGTATTAGTGTATCTTCTAAATCTGTCTCAAAATAGTGTTGGTACAAGGTATTGAAATACACTTTAAGTGGAATGCACTCTCTTAGAGCTTCCTCTAATATCTCACTGTCACTGAAATTATTAGTAGGACTCCCGAACTTTATCTACTCCTTTATACTACTTTAGTGGCAAAGAAGAGTTTGTTTTCTTTTGGAGGAATTACTATATGCTGTCTAGTTCTCATGGTGAGAACAGCTGGTGACACAGCTATTAAGACAATTATTTTTTCTGATACAAAAGACAAATGAAAGCACAAATATACATCACTCCATCTGAATTTTCTAGAAGGAGAGTTAGACTTGTTTCTTGAACTTCCAAGGGTAACTGATAGTTTATATTTCTGGAAATATACTGAAGGCAGCAACATAGAAGATTTTCTTTGGAAGGCCAAGTTCTTAAGGAGGGGTCAGAAAAAAATGTGTTTGTCATGAAGAGGTGTTGTGACCCGTGAAGAATAGGCTTCCTAGGGTTTTCAGTGGGTGGGAACTTTGTAGACCTTGCACATGAGAGGGATTTACAAATGGCTGTCATTCAGGCCCCAGGGATGATAGGCTCTACCAGCAGTATGACTTCACGTGTGCCAGAGAAAGTGGAACCTGTGGTGTGCAGGTGCCAAAGCTACCACCAACCAGGATTCCCATGCCTAATCTGGCAAGAAAAATAAACCAAACACTGTCAGAAATGTCATGTGAATTGGAAGAAAAGAGTACAAAAATTTGGACTACCCTAGAGAAATTTATTTCAGAGGATTTTGGTTAATCTGAGCAAATCAGTTTGCTAGTCATATGAAAAAGCATAATCATGACCTTAAGAAGAAGTAAAAGAAAACTGAATAATATTTTAAAATTAAAATTAATTCTAGCCATATAGTTACTCATGAATGGTATGGCATTACACATATAAATCCAGAGGAGGAAAAGGAAAGGTGAGGAAGGTAGGAAAGAGAAAGTTTGAAGAATATAGGTAAAGTTTTGGGTTACTATCTGAGCTGTTTCCTTAGGTTTAAGCATTGCTCTGATTATCATCTGTCTGCCTGTCTGTCTGTCTGTCTACTGTCTATCTTCCATCTTCTATCTATTTATTTCTATCTACCTTTCTCTCTCTCTTTCTGCCTGTCTCTTTCTCAAGCTCTTGTGCACATACTCCTTTCTGCCATACTATAAATAAATATCTCATGCAGTACTTTGAGTAACTGACTTCATTGTACACACACACACACACACACACACACACACAGCGATACCTCTGTTCATGAATGCTTTTGTTTGTAAACACTTTGGTTCACACAAAAAAACTGGTAAAATTTTCTTTTTTTCTAACTAAATCAGATGGCTAACTGGACTACACCCATCTTTCCTGCACAATCACCAGCATGACCATCTTTTCCAAAATTGTAGAGCAAATGAAGTTTGTAAGCTGATGTACAATGTATATGCATATAACTTTTTCTTTAAAAAAACTATTGGAAAACTTTCTATATCCTGATTTACTTTCTTCATTTTAATATTTAAAGAGTAATAATAATAGTAATTATTAAAAGTGTGAGAGGTGTTAGATGCTGTTTTAAGTGTTCTACTATTATTTTATTGAACTATGAAAGAAATATAGTCACTGTGCATTTCAATTTGTTACCCAAAGTCAAAATTTCTAGAATTCCCAGCCAGCCTATCTCCAGGACTATGAGCAGAAGCACCACACTAAAGTATACTGAATCCCTTTATAGGAATGTGGACTCATTGCTTCAAGAACTCATTACAGATATACATCCAGGATTTTCATGTTTTTACATGATTAACAAATGTAATAAAGTTACTGATAACTTGAACATTTAGTGGACCTCAGGATATGAGGGACCATCAGTTTCCATGGATGATTCTTTTCACAAAATCTAAGTGTAATAAATGTTCCAATTTACATGGCTTTCAGAAAAATCATGACTTTTCTCATAAACTATGGTAATTAACCATATGACAAATTCCCTATAATGAAGGGATAAATTGCTGGCATAAAAATAAAGCATGCTTGAATGCTATAATTACTCCATAGTTTATAGTTTATCAAACATGCACTTTGAACTAAGAGGTCACGTAAGTACATAACTTTCAGAAGAAACACTTTGCTTTCTCCACACAAAACTGGCAATGAGAAAATGATAGCTTAGTATAACAATGCTAAAACTATTGACCATGTCTGTAGGTCAAACTGTTTTTTTCCTAACTAATGCTGTTGCTCAACAATAATCTAATGAAATCAAGGTATTTAGGAAGAATTTTGAAGCACCTTATTTATCAATGTGAAATACAGTCAAAGTAATTTATTCACTTTACATAATCCTCATGAGGAAAGGAAGGACAAGCTCTAGTAGGCTTGTCCTATGTGATGATCTTCCTACCTTTCTGGCTCATGTGCACAAATACATTTTGCAGCACGGTTGCAAGGACAACCTGATATATATCCTTCCTACGTTCCTAACATCTCACCTGCTAATATCCCCAAGGTCCGTGTGTGTGTGTGTGTGTGTGTGTGTGTGTGTGTGTGTGTGTGTGTAGACCATGCTCAGTGCTGAAAGGAACCATTTTGGGAACAGGAATGGAATAATCAGAGAGGGGATAGGCACACTCCCCTGAAATGAAAGTCAGTCACTTTCAAACTATCATCATTCCGCAACTACCAGAGCATGAACAAAGCATACCCATTTGCCATGAAAAATAGTAACAAAACTTATAAAAGAAAGACGTTCATAAGTCCTTATGGGTGGTAATTTATTGATTCTAATAGAATTGTTTTCTTCCATCATTTTGTATTTTAAAACTCACTATAACAATGAATTAGCATTTAATCAATAGGAATATTAAAATCATTTATTATAGGGAATAATGTGATAGTATATAAAAATATTTGGCAACACTAGGAATGAATAAAAACTATAGTGCACATAAATATGCTAAAAAGGAGACTAGTTATTACTTCAGTAAGTTTCAGACATGGAAACAGAGAAGACTCCATTACCATATTTTCTTCAAAATATGTTTAAGATCTTTCCATTGCATTCTATCTTTATTAAATTAAATAAAATCTAATTTTATATCTATCATTCAGTTTTTAAAACATATTTTTTCACATTAGGTATGTGTCTCATAGCATTATATTGCATAATTTTTCTCAGTTGCTTATCAATGATATGGACTTTTGAAAATAAACACTTGGAAATTCAATTTCTTAACTGTAAGGGGGAAAATTTATTACAATAGGATGTTAGCTAAGCTCCAATGCAGAAGAAATTTAAATGTAAATAATGACTCAGAAAAGAAAGGAATTCCCTTCCTTTGTGTAGCCATCTATATAGAACAAGTATGTGGACTCCACTCTAAGAGTTTATCTAGTCCCCCAGACTGGCAGGATAAATCTGTCCTCTTGCAAGGGAGGCGCAGGACCCCCAAGGTGGCCAGTCATTAGCTTATTCATCTGGTGAGCACTGAGTGAGAAGGCCCAGGAAAGAGTCTTTAAGGAGGCATATCAGAGGCTGAGCTTACATCCTCAGCTCACATTTCATTGTTCCACACTTGGCCACTGGTCACACCTAAAAGCAAGAGAATGTGTGGAGTAGACACTAAAGCTGGGCAGCTGGACTGATGTACCTAAAATTGAGGGAGTTCACAAAAAAAGGAGGAAGGGAAGATGGAATATTATTGGCCTATGTGCAGACTTTGCTGCTGTACTAAACACAAACTTTGAAAATTATTATCGGGCCTGAGAATATATTTGTAGAGCACAGAAATGTTTTTGTGAAATTTTTAGAAACCGTCAGCATAGTATTTGACAAGCAGCTATGATTATCAAATGGTGGCTATTATTAGTATTAGAATCACTATTATTACAATTAATGGGCATCTTAGCTTCATTTAAATGCTTGAAGTTCCCTCCATAAGACCATGGATAAGTGATTATTTCACTATTCGGGAATTGCTTCAGTTAGAGAAAAATAACAAAAACCACTCATAAGGCAGTCATTCGATTAAGAATGTTTTCTTCTTCTTCTTCTTCTTCTTCTTCTTCTTCTTCTTCTTCTTCTTCTTCTTCTTCTTCTTCTTCTTCTTCTTCTTCTTCTTCTTCTTCTTCTCCTTC
>NW_004524650.1:1174971-1184221 GCF_000260255.1 Octodon degus | reverse complement strand
TCCTCCACCTCCTCCTCTGCCTCCTCCTCCTTCTTTTCTCCTTCTCCTTCTTTTTCCTCCTCCTCCTCTTTTTTTCCAGACTTTATTTATCTTCTTAAAGCTACATTCTTTTCTTTTTTCTATTTGTGTTCTCTGAGGCCCTACAGAATAATTCTCATTAATTTGTCTTTCAATAGTCTTCCAGATATTTATAGAGAACTTCTATAAAGAAGTGTATTTACAGAGAGGCTTCTTCCATGGATTTTCTTTTCCTCTAAGCTAGTCATTTTTTGTATCACCAATAGTCTCTCATAATTCATGATATTTAATCCATTCACAATCCTGGACACCACTCATTTACTCATATAAATCATACTGAATGCTGGCTATTTCATTTTATCAACCTCCATCTGTAAAGTGTGTTGCCAAGGGCAGTACACAGTATTCCAAGTTATTATGACCAGAAATGAGCATAGCAGATCTTCCATCCTCTCATTCAGGTCATCAATTTTCCTAAATGGGACTTAAGATCGCAACAATTATTTTGGCAGCTATTTTATGCTGTTGATATGTGCTCAACTGTGTCCTTCTGTCTCCACTGAAATGTTTTTATATGTGCGGTTAACTTAAATGGACCCTAACCTACACATGAACTTTTAAATCTAAATACATAGTATTTCCTTTCTTCCAAGCAGATTAATTGGACCTTACTGCATTCTCTCAAGAACTTTTATTCTTTTATCCAATTATGCCTCACAGATATCCACCCTCTATGCACTTGGTTAGCATGTTACTGAAACTCCTTATCAAAGACACTGATTAAAATGTAGAAATGGACAAAGCTAAGGAGAAACCACTAGCAACCCTCTGAGAAGTCATTTAACTAGTTATACACACATGTAACTACATCAGTATTATGAAATAGAGTACCTGTTTCACAAAACCCTCAAGTATAGTTTTGGTTAAATCTCTGGCTCTGTGCTCACTGCCATGATAGCTGAAGCTATGGCCCTGCCCTCAGAGCCCCATGGTTTGGTGGCACCTTGTTCAACATGACCCTCACGCCTCCTCCACCAGCAGAGTATATGCCTGCTGCCTTTCTGCTGCCAGACCTCCATATGCTGGGGTTCAAAAAATAAGTATTCAGCCCTGATTGTGTGTCAGATATTGTATGTTGCATGAAGTAATTTCTTATAGACACCAAGCTGGAAGAAATGTTTTATGAAAAAAATGCTTATCTTTTTAAGTGGAAGCATTTTATTATCTTGTTTGTGTGTGAAAGCAGTGTATCATGTTTCTTACATGGAAATAGTGCCAAAGTGCTGTGTGAATCCCATGCACAGGACTCAGTTTTTGGCCTCAGGGATACAGACGAATATTTTAAATGTGAGATGTACTTTTAATAAGTTAATCTATTCAGTGTCTAAATTCTTGCTAAACAGCATATCAAACTGTGAGGTTAAGCAAATCAACCACAAGTGTGCAGGCATTCTCCTGATACATATGCAGAAATAACTATTAATTTGCCCGTGATAACTTTGACATTTGAAAGTTTCAACTGTGAATCACCTGTATAGATGTTACCTTTTCCAAAGGACTTTCTACTCGAGGAATGCTGATCATTGGCATCTGGGCCAGATTATCCATGTGTATGTGTTCGTTTTCTGGTTGTCTTCCTTTGAAATTATTTACCACACACACCACCTAAAATTTAAAAATCAATTACAGGTAAGTGAAACCATAAATCTGTGACTATCACACTTTGCATTAGTTTAATATGTTTAGATATGGTAACAAAGCATTAAAATTACTTGATAAAAAACCTTGCATTCAGATTTATTTCCTATAAATATTAATTGATACTCCAATACAAGAAGGCTCAAAAATTCATCAATTAGTATGGAGCTCAACTAATAATGACAAATTCATTATTGTAAAATTTTCATTAATGTATAGTCAATTCTCAAGTCAACCCCAAAATAACATCATAACCTTATAAAAATTCATAGCAAGCTAACCTTTCCTAATGTGGTTAACCTGCAACTTAATTTAAATGCTAATTATTTTACATTGATTCAAGATTAGTACATTCATGATGAACCTTTTACAATTGGCACTCTAATTCAATAACATCACTTTAATTAATCTAGTTTATTGTCTATTCTTGTGCCACACATAGGCTTGGCATTTCAACAATACTTTACTGAGGCTACTACTTAAATAGATGGCCCTTGTTTACAAAGGAAATTCACCCTTGTTTCAATTGATTATATTTCAGAGGTGAAAGAATTTGAAGTATTCCAGACTTTCTCATGCTTTGTCCATAAAAATAATTTTAGCCCTGTAAAAAATGCTAATTCCTAGTCCCTCCTCTAGAGTTTTTCATGCAAAAGGCTAAGGATGGGCCTAGGAGCTGGTACTATTAAGTACATTCTAGAATTTTCTGATCCAAATGAATCGTGTTTAAGAAATGATAAACAACACAAGAAAATTATTTGCTATCGTTCATTTACATTAAATAGTGAAGAAGATAGTATGCTTTCTTTTTATAAATTTCATATATTATGAACCAGAATACAGAATTTACTTGCAGTTACAACCTAATGCTCATTAAAAATTAGCCATAATACTGCATTTACATAAAACATTAATTCTTAGTTAGAAAGTCTTTCTTTAGGAGGACTTATTACTAATTATTTTTAAACAATCTTGGTTATTTTCCAATTTTTTAAATAAAATTTATAAGTTTCCAGAATACTAACATTTACTCTGAGAAATAACAGAAAAATATTTCCTCACAATTTTTTTCCTCTTATCTTTCTGCTCCATAAGGGAATTACAAGTTAGAAACACAAATCCTAATAATTTGATAACTTGGCTTTACTGATGCCAAGATGTTGAAAGAGAAGAATGAAAAGGGTGTGAAGATGCATAGTTGGTAAATCTATCACATGACATTGCTAGCTTCATGGCTCCACAAAATACTGAAACTGACTTCTGAGGAGATAGTCAAAAATTTTTCCTGGAAACAGAAGATAGTGCTTTTGGCCTTGCAAGTCAACAGTCTCCATGGTATCTACTCAGATTTTCCTTTCTGATACTGAAGAGTCACTGACAGTTGGTAAATGAACAGGCATGTTAATGTTCTGAGACACATTCTTTACAAAAACACACAGCAGGTCAACTTCGGTCTGCAGGCTGTAGCTTACTGATTAACCACTGTCTACAACCCAAGGGGTATAACCCAGACATTTTAGCTGTTAGTTGCAACAAAGCAACCTAGTCATCTCAAATCCATCCCACAAGCATATACATTTTTTTTTCTTTTTTAAAAATTGATTTTAATGAGAAAAAAGATAAATAGCAATGAAACAGTTTCAAAACAAGTTAGTAGGGCAATTACAAAAATTCATACATTGCATATTGCTGTCTTCATAGTAGTTACTCAGAGGACAAGATGCAGACATGGTATCTTGTCTAAACAATATTAGTACAAACCTTTCTTCTCAATGAACTAAGAGAAAGTAGTTGTATAGTTATCCTAACTTTTTTTTTCCTTTTTATACTTTAGTACAGGGTCTACAGGGTCTCACTATGTAGATCAGACTCACAATGATCCGCCTGTGTTCAGCCTCCCAAGTATGGGATTATAGACATGTGCTACCACCCCCAGTCTCAATCGCTGTCTCAACACACCCTGGGGTGGGGCCAGCGTGGCACACTGGGGATCAAACCCTGGCTGCTGCATCTGCCTAAGCAGGCACTTTAATTCACTAAGCTATTTGGCAGGCCCCATCCTAACTATTATATTTCTTTTTCACAACAAAATGGTCCTTTATTTATATACCCCTTTTTTGTTTTGCATATACATTTTCTATTTAATTTTAAAATAAATTATTGCAATGTTGGGTAGATGAAATATTGCTAATAATTATTCTGAAGTAAAATTTATTGAAATGCAGCAACTATGTCAACTTTTGGAACTCATGAAATGAAGTTCATTTAGCCTATATAGGTTTCTGAAACTAGCATAATTGTTTCCAACATTGCATAAGTTTGGAAAACTCTTTGAAGGAATCTATAGGTTATCTCTCTGCCTTTATGAAAAGTTAGAGGCAGCTGCATGTGGTACTATATGCCTGTAATTCAAGCACGCTGGGAGCCTGAGACAGGAGTTCAAATCCAGCCTGGAAAATTTATTGACATAGGAGATTCTGTCTCACAATTTCAAAATTAAGAAAAGGAGTGGTGCTTGGAGATAGTTCAGTGCAAAGGCTGGATTTAATTCACACTATAGGGAGTGGGTGTGTGTGTGCAAAAGAGAGAATAAAAGCCATAACAGTGACTTATTGAATGGCAGAATGGACATAATAATTACTCTTCTCTCCTCTTGGTATTTGAATTATAGGGAAGGAAACTGCAAGATCCTCTTTAGAGTCTTCTTTAGAGACAAATGTGAACATGTGATAACATCTGCTAACATCCACAATTTAGTTAATAAAAACAGTAAGAAAAAACAAGAGACCTGGTTTTTTGATCCTGAACCTGCACTTTCTTCTGCAGGTCTCTGGATCTGTTTTTTTCAGTTAGAGGAGACTGCAGCCTATCACCAAGTTAGGAATTTCCTTGTTTGGCAAAGAAAGGCTACATCCATCCCACCCAACCTCCACCACCACGCAGTTGTGTAAGGCTGAACACTTTGGTTTACCCTTTACATCTCCTCTACTCAGCCACTGATTGAATCTGCTCTAGATTACTTCCTAAAAGCCTTGATGAATAGAAATGCCAGTCGATCCAGCTACTGTCTTTGAGCTAAGGATGTCACATTACAATGATGACGTACATACCAATGTTTATGCTTGCATAATGCATTATGGTCAAATCCTAGAAGCAGCCTGTATATCCATCTAGGGACAAATGGATAAAGAAAATGTGACTTTGACACACAGTGGATGACTACTCAGCTACAAAGGACAAATTTCCAGATGCAGGAAAATGGATACACTTGGGAAACAATGTAAATGGAGTAAATCAGCTACAGGAGCTTACACACCATGTGGCATCTCTTATTTGAGTAAGGCAAAGTGTAGACATAGAGCAAAATACAGGGTTGATAACAGGAAACAGGGAGTTCGATATTACTCTCAATGAAAGTTAACATTAGAAGTTTAAATATGAATAAAAATTAATAACATTAATGAGGAAAAGCTCAGGAAGAGACAGAGGAAGGTGGATGAGGATGGGAAAGGGACAAAAGGCGAATCAAGATACATTATGAACATGCACCTAGTCTTTAAATACATGTAAACTTTATGTATTACAAACATATACTAATAAAATAAAATTTTGAACACTTGTTTGTGTCTATTTGCTTCATTTGCTCTCCACCACCAACTAAGGAATCGCATCTTGCCTACATTGCTGCATAGATTCCAAGACTGCCCCCCCATGCCGTCTTGCCAGTCTATGATCTATTTTCTGCAATGATGTGAGAGTGATATTTCTAAATGCAAACTGGATTCTGTCCTCTCCTCATAGCCATGTTGTGCCTGAGCCAAATTAGCTATTTCATGAACAGAAGCAAGCTATAATTGTAGTCTTGGTTTTTATTATATGCAAAATGAGGACAATAAACTACATTTCTATGAGGTATCATAACCTTGAACAATTCTATGATGCTATAATGTATATTAGTTTTGGAAGTATTTGGAGTCATACATTTTGATAAAATAATTCAATCAACAACTATCATTCCATTTTTTTTTTTTGTACAAGGATTCTGTTCCTTACCTTGAGCAAAATGCACATACAAAGAATGATGAATTTATACAATATAAATCCTGGTAAGACAGTAAGAGAATGGGACACACTTTCAAGTGCAGTAGAAATGAAGGAAAAATAGAAGGGTCAGGTAATCGGGAACACTGCCCAGGGAAACTGAAACTGGCTTGAACCTAAGAATTTAAATGTCTTGTAGATGTCAAAGGTGACAGTGTTGACACATAGCACTGCCTTAGTATCAGGAATTAGTCTACACTTACCACATTTAGCATTTCATTTAACATCTAAAAGAGTCCAGGAAGCAAATAAAATGATCACTTTTACATGCACCCATTCTTTGAATATTTACTAAGCATTCCTGATGTGCCAGATCTTCTCAGTTACTGGGGATATGAAATAAAACAAATAGATGACTTCTCTGTAAGGTGCTTATGTTGCAGTGAAATTGGTAATATGATAAAAAACAAAAGTGTTAGGTATAGTAAAGGGTTAGGTAAATAAGAGTTGAAATGTGTTATGAGGGGCTGGAGAGATGGCTCAGTGGTCTGAAGCACCTACTTAGAACAAGCTTAGCAAAGCATCGGGGACCGCGGTTCAATCCCCCAGCACCACATGCCAGCCAGCCTCGCCCCCTGGTGGGCTGAGCTGGCCACACACACACACCCCTCTCTCTCTCTCTCTCTCTCTCTCTCTCTCTCTCTCTCTCTCTCTCTCAAATAAATAAAAATTAAAAAAAAATTAAAAAAAAAAGAAATGTGTTATGAAAAAAAGAAAAACAGGGACTTAGCTGAAGAATCCTCTTAGAAGAGGAGCAGCTGTTTTATACACAGGTGAGGAAAGGGCTCACCATCTAGGAATAATAAGGAGCTAAATGACAGGTACAAGGTCATCCATACAGCAAATGGCAAAAGCAGAATTTAGAGGGAGATTTTTCTGAGTCACTACCTCCTGTGTTGCTCTCTGGATTATACTGGAGGGAGGACACGCCCCTGAAGCAAATGTGCAGTGGATAGAGCTTGGTGACTAGGGAAGCAAGTTCTTTGGGCTCAAAGTGCATGACTTACCTGCATAGTGAAGAGGGGTACATAAAGTTTGGAAGAAAGATTACAGCCAGGGGTATTGAGGGTGCAGAAACCCAATGGCAGTGTCTGGGTTTGATACAGCAGGAAGGAAGTTTTGGGGTTTTTTGGTTATTAGGAGGAAGTTGTTCTAAAGTGCACAGACCAGAATGATGGAAGGCTGGTATTAAGAAGAAAGTCTGAGGACTGGGGAAGTGGCTCAGTAGAATAAGCGCTTGACTCGCAAAGGCAGGGTCTTGAGTTCAATACCCGGTGCTGAAAAAAAAAAAAAAAATTCCAGTCCTAGCCCAGGCCCGGTGAGTGTGTGGGAGAGCTTCTCTCTACCCTGCACATTTGGGAAATGCGGATCCAAGCCCAGGCGCAGCATGGATGAGACACTCTTCAAACACTTTGGGACCACCCCCCACCACTCTGCAGCACACTCCCCCACCCGTCCAGTGAGAATTTCTGCTGTGTTCTGGGGACACCCAGATACAGTCCTAACCCAGACCCAGTGAGTGTGTGGGAGAGCTTCCTCTCCCTCCTTCTCCACCTTGACCCTCCAGAATCAGCTCTGGCCAGGTCTGGGGTGAAAGCCCACAGTTGGAATCCCTGCAGAGAGAGTAGGGAATAGAACCACCCAGCTAGTCCAGGAGTAGAACATGTTGCCAGAGGGGCACATCAGGTTCACTCCCAAGGGCAGCAGCAGGAAGGAGCTGAGCACAGCAGCCAGACAAAGCCAGGCACAGCTGCATAAATCCAAACTTCGTAGATATGCACCTGAACTTCAGTAAGTGCTAAGGTTACAACTGCACCAAAGCTGTACAACAAAGATCAGAAGACAGTGCTACACAGAATGACAATGAGAAGGAGTAAAATGCAATCTCAGACCCCAAGCCCACCCATAACAAGTGCAGAGGACACTAACATAGAACAAATTGGGAATCACACAGCTGAAATCAATGAATCAATGGCTTCTCAAATAAAGAAACAGCTGCAGAAAGGTATAGAGGAACTCAGATTGGAAATGAAAAAAGAAATCCCTGAATTAACAGCATCTGCAGTAAATAATCAAATGGAGAAACATATGGAGGAAATCGATGCCCACCCAGAACACAGAGGACACTAGCTGAGCTCAAATGTACGAAATAATAGTGTCGTCGATAGTAAATAAGCAACAGCAGAAAGTTATAGAGGAACTCAGAGTGGAATTCTTTCTTAAATAAAAAAAGAATTCACTGAACACATAGCATATCAAGTAAAGAATCAACTACAGAAACATAAGGAGGAAACCCAATCTGAATAAAACCCTGCAGTAAAAGAATGAATAACTACTGCTAAAGAAGACATCGACAAAAAAAAAAATAGAGGAGATTAGAAAAATGACAGATTCCTTGAATAAGCAATACAGGAAAGAAATAGATCACATGAAGCAGAATCAAAGAGATATAGAGGAACCTAAAATCTCAATTACAAGCATGCAAAACCGTTTGAGTGAAAGTGAAGACAGAGTTTCAGATCTTGAAGATGCTAGTACAGCTAGTGAAAAGGTAAGAAAAGATCTCTTAAAAACAACTAAGATGCAGGAAAACATAATTCATCACTTGCAAAATGATGCAAAAATGAACAATGTGAGACTAATAGGCATCAAAGAGAGAGAAGGAGTCAATACAAATGACATTTAAAAGATAGGGGCAGAAGTAATAGCAGAAAACAACCCAAATATGAGGAAACAATCTGACATTCAGGTAACCAAAGCATACAGAACGCCAAGTAACCTTAACCCAATTAAAAACACACCGAGATATAATAGTCAAGATCCCAGAAATTCAACACAAGAGTAATATACTGAAAGCCACTAGAGAAAAGAAGCAGATCACATTCAAAGGAAAATCCCATCAGAATTATGGCTGACTTCTCTTCACAAACCATGAAGGCAAGAAGAGCATGGAGCAGAGTACTTCAAGTCCTCTGTAAAAACAAATTCCAGCCCAGACTACTATACCTTGCAAAACTCTTTTTCAAGTTTGATGGAGAAGTGAAATACTTCCATGATAAAGAACAACAAAAGAATTTCATGATGACAAAGCCAACCATACACAGGCTCCTGAAAGATGTTCTAGAGAGGGAGCAAAATGATCAGAACTCCAACAATGAGATCAGAAGCAACCAACTAAATAGGGCAAACAATTAAACACAGGATAAAAAGGAGTAAATGACAACAGGTAAATAACATGTCAATTGTAGGTCAATACATCTCAATTCTAACCATCAATGTAAATGGACTCAATTCACCAATTAAGAGAAATAGACCAGCACAGTGGATTAGAAAACAATATCCAAAAATATGCTGTATACAAGAAACACATTTAACTCATAAAGACATTCATAGGCTGAAAGTCAAAGGATGGAACAAAATACTACATGCCCCA
>NW_004524650.1:1172851-1173941 GCF_000260255.1 Octodon degus | reverse complement strand
AGAAGATTATCAATAGCTACTTTACTCTCACAGAATAGAAGACACAGAAGAAATGGACAGATTCCTAGAAAGGTACAAATTACCACAACTGAATCAACAAGATATAACCACTCTCAATAGCCCAATAACAGCCAATGAAATACGAGATGTAATAAAAAAAACTACCGCAAAGAAAAGTCCAAGTCCAGATGGATTCACAGCTGAATTCTACAAGAAATTTACAGAAGATGTAGTCTCTATATTCCTCAAAATCTTCCATGAAATTTAAAAGGAAGGAATTCTCCCAAAATCATTCCTGGAGGCAAGTGTTATAATGATACCAAAACCAGGGAAAAATGCAACTAAGAAAGAGAATTACAGATCAATCTCCCTCATGAACATAGATGCAAAAATCCTCAATAAAATTCTAGCAAATAGAATACAGCAAATCGTCAAGAAGATCATACATCATGACCAGGTAGGATTCATCCCAGGGTTGCAACGATGGAACAACATTTGAAAATCTGTTAGTGTAATACACTATAGCGATAAAGCGAAAACTAAAAACCACATGATCATCTCAATTGATGCAGAAAAGGCTTTTGACAAAGTCCAACACTCATTCATGTTCAAAGTCCTACACAAAATTGGAATAGAGGACATCTACTTCAATCTGGTAAAAGCCATTTATGAAAACCCAAATGGCTAACATAATTCCCCTTTTGTTGTTGTTGTTGTTGTTGTTGTTGTTGTTGTTGTTGTTGTTGATGAACTGGGTTTTGAACTCAAGCCTTTACACTTTCCAGGGAAGTGCTTATTTCACTGAGCCATCTCCCGGCCCTATAATTCTAAATGGGGAAAAACTGAAATCTTTTACTCTGAGATCTGGTATAAGACAAGGATGTCCTCTATCACCACTCCTATTCAATATTATTCTGGAATCATTAGCTACAGCCATTAGACAAGGGAAAGAAATAAAAGGAATAAGAATAGGCAAAGAAGAAGTTAAATTATCTTTATTTGTGGATGACATGATACTTTACTTAGAAGACCCAAAAAACTCCACCAAGAAGCTCCTAGAATTAATACAGAAATTCAGTAGCATAGCAGG
>NW_004524650.1:1160975-1171219 GCF_000260255.1 Octodon degus | reverse complement strand
TTATGGAAATCAGTGTGGTGACTCCCTAGAAAACTTGGACTGGAAATTCCATTTAATCCAGCTATTCCTCTACCGGGAATCTTCCCAGAAGATATGAAATCATCACATCATAGTGATATATGTGTGTTTATGTTTATAGCAGCACAATTTGTGATAGCCAAATCTTGGAAACAGCCAAGAAGCCCATCACCTGAAGAATGGATGAAAAAGATGTAGTATTTTTATACAATGGAACATTACTCATCTAGAAAGAATGATAAACGCAAACCCTTTACATTGAAGTGAATGCCACTTGAAGATATACTCATAAGTGAAATAAACCAGACACACATGTGTAAATATCATATAGTTTCTCTAGTATAAGAATTCAAAAGAAGACATACAAATAGAAAGGTATAATACAAGTAAAAGGAAAGCAAGAACTTGAGAACTAATTAAGAGAGGGAAAGGAAAAGAGCTAGGAAACATGTCAGTGGCAAGCCACACAGTTATATGTAGAAGATGGGTAAAGCAATGATCCTGAGAATCTTTAGAAGATTTTGAATCTAGTTGTTAATTGGAAAGATTCTCACCCTGACTAACTATATATACTGATACATGTGAACTAAGCAACTGCATTGAAGATGGCAATTTGTAATAGTAGGTGCATGCTTGGAGTGCCTCTCATTCTGGTCTTCTGAATACGGGCTGCTTCTCATGACATGCCAGTTGCTGCTGTGCTGTCTCTTGGGTAGATGATTGTTCAAAAAAAGGGGATACTGAATGAAGGCAGGAGAAAGGAAAATGAATGTTGTGGGACTGTCCTGCTACAAGATTGTATATGGTTAGATTTTTGGACTTATGTGTAAACATAAGAATTATATAATTCTTTATGCCTATTTTTAAAATATATTCTAATTTTTAAATGTTTTTTCATCATATTCTGTAGGGACTTAAAGTTCAACATATCAATACTTGATGAAAAATACCTGTTCCATGTTATGCCTAAGATGTTTGATATTCAGACAGATAGTGAGGTTAAGCTTAACAGACTAGGTTGTATGGTAATAACAATAAGCTTATTTTCTGCAGGGTTAACAACCTAAGTTTGCAGACCAAAATTAGAGAAAAAGGAGGGCTGCAAGGAAAGCCAACATTTTGTCCCTAGCTTTCCAAAGTCAATTAAGGCTCAGGACCGATGACATCTTGTACTGTAACATCATGTAACTCAGTAGTGTCTCAAATTTTCTGATCTAATTGATTATGGGGCCAAAGAAGAAAGTGATCGATGATGTGGAGTGTGCCTAAGGAGAGTCACATGGAAAGAAAACATTCTTTTAGTATTTCACGGAGAGCACATTGGCCAAGCAATGCCCGTGACTCTTCCACATGGCTGACCCTCACAAAGGATCTACACTCTGACGTACAGGGTCTCAGGATAAATCCTGAGCAGATTTCACTGACCTTATCAGGCCCAAAAGCTACAACTCTTTTTACATAGGTCTTGCTTTATCTTGGTCTTAACCATCCAGCAGAAAAGTCTAAAAATCAAGTATAGGAAATAAAGCCATGGTGTTATGTTGAGCTGTAGGGGACTCAGGTCAACAATTTCTGACATTGCCAGTCAAGCGGAAGACCCAATACTATTATGGACTACTGGACTCTTTTAGAATATTTTGCTGAGTTAACAACTACAATATTCAAATGATGGAACTAAAGAAAAACGCGGATACAGATGAATGTCCATTTTGTATCTGTGTATTCAAAATAGTTAGGATAGATATATAGTTACATTCTCTTAATGAATAGAGGGATTTGCTCTAATATTGTTTGTAAATAGGCTTTCATGTCTGCATCTTATACAGCAAAGAACCACTAGTAAGAATGTATGCAATGTGTTAATTATTGAAACTGTCCTACCAATGTGGTTTGAAACTGTCTCATTGCTATTTGTTTCTCAATAACATTATGGGAAAAAAGGAGGAGGAAGAGGAGGAGGAGAAGGGGAAGGGGAAGGGGAAGCGGAAGGGGATGGGGAAGAGGAAGCAGCAGCAGAAGCAGAAGCAGAAGCAGAGGAAGAAGAAGAAGAAGAAGAAGAAGAAGAAGAAGAAGAAGAAGAAGAAGAAGAAGAAGAAGAAGAAGAAGAAGAAGAAGAAGAAGAAGAAGAAGAAAAGAAGAAGAAGGAGTCTCAAGTGTGGAAGCAGCTAAGAACCTGTGCCTATAACAGAGGGAAGAATAGTCTCTGGATTGGGAGCTTCTGGTCAGAAGAGCAAAGCTATAAGACATGTAAGAAATTGGAATAAATAGATTTCCTAGTGGAAATTAATTTGAAGTAGATGAAACACTGGTTGTAGAAGATAAGCTACAGAATGTGTCAAAGGCAAATGTTAGATCAAAAGTCTGGGGATAGTGGTGGGACTTTAACAGAGCCATAGAATCTTGAAGCAGGTTGATGTTAATTTTATTTTGGAGTCATGTTAGAATCCTACATACACTTCAAAATAATTGGAAACACTCCAGGATATTGCAAGGCAGCGAGAAAATCTCTGCTCAAAATAAATGTTGTACTGAGTTGTCCAAATATGAGAAATGAGGAATCATCATGGATTGTCCCCTCCCTCCCACTGCCTCTCAGAGTCACCACCACAGGGTTCCCTCACCCTCAGGCTCCAGCCTGTCCACCTCACCAATCCACTCACCTGTCCTCCTAAAGATCCTCCCCTCTCTTGGTGCCACTGAGGTCCAATTTGCACCATTTTATTTCCCTGGTTCTGTATAGCCTGTTTTCTCTATTTTCACCTAGTTTTGTTTTCCAGCAAACACATTTCTAAGCACAAACTTACCACAGAATAAAAGGGAATGAGATAAAATCATAATTTATGAGACTTATTTGTCATTCAAACATCCACTACTTATCAAACACCCACTATTCCTTTTAATCCTTATAATGCTTAAGAGTGATCCTTTAGCAATGGTGTGATTAGTCTTACTTAAAGGACAATTGAGGTTCTAAAGGGATATGTACATAACTCAGGCATCAGCTGAATGCTCAGGGAAGTTGACTTTCAACCAGATTGAAAGTAACAGTGAAGTTGAAGTCTAACAGTGGTTCTTAAGTCACCTAAATTTTTAAACAAAAAGCTAGGTAAAAGATCATTTAGGATACCTCCCCCTATCCCTCACCAGCCCCATCTCCTCACTCACATGAGGTAGACCTGCTACCACTGCAGCAGGCCATGCTCCCTTCCTAGCAAGCTGAACCATAGCAGGGGCTCTGTGCTTGCCAGGCTATGAAGAACCTTGCCCTGCTTTGTGCACTATGGTCTTTGCCCCTCATCACTTGTGCGAGCCTAGACTGACTTACTTTAGAAAGGACAGTTGAGATTGTGCCTCTGCTTTCTGACCTGTGCTCAATCCCAGCAGAGTTTTCCTCTTGACTACTGGTTCTATCATTACACTTAATAACAAGAGAACCTTTGATAAGACTCTATGTCAGTTTTCCCCACCTGGCAGTAATCTCCTTAAATGCACAGACTATATCTTTTTCAGCTACTGTTTCCAGCCCCAAGCACAGTGCCCAGATTAGAACAGATATGTTTGTTTTATGACAGAAGCAAAGGAAATAATACCAGTACAGTGTGATTCCTTTAGAAGCCGGGCATCTTTATCTGAATTTCCTTGTATCTCAGCTTCTTGGCAAAGTGCTTGGTACTTATAGATACTTGCACTCATAATCTCTTGAGAATGAACACATAAACACATGTTTAGTTTTTGTATGGTTAAACTACTGTCTTTGCATGACTTGTGTGTGAAGTCATTTTTGTGGACTTTTAGCAATGTGTGAAGGGCAATTAAAAGTATTCTGAATGTGCTCAGTGAGAACGTCTTGTGTACACATGAGGATCTATAGCAAACCTGCTCATCCACTACTTGAGATTGAGAAGGGACCAGGAAGGCACCATGGTTCTGATTCTGGCTTTGCAAGGTGTGAGACGCTTACTAGAAGTAACAGGAAGATGGCAGGCAACCTCCAAGCAAAGTTCAAAAAGAAGGCTGATGAGGTTCAGTGAATAAGTTCTGGCCCTGGGGAGCTGAAACACAGCTACATAGGACTCGCTAGTGTTTTACTACTGGTGTGATCTTTGTTTCTTCTTAAGATTTATATATGATGTTGTTTTATTTTGTTTTAAATGTTAACCAGTTTCAACTGTGGCGAGTGAAAGCAAAGACGTTTTGAATGAAGTCTGGGTTCCATTCTTTATGAGCCTACAGGACATCGCTAAAAGTGAGGTTAAACTGATCATTTTGGGCTATATCTTTCTGCAATTGGATGACAAAATTTGGCCTAAAGCAATCTCTGTATATAGTGATAAATATCCTAGCTGGTATGTAAATGAATTGAGACCTAATTTACAGCCATTCCCCTATGACAAATCAAGTAAAATCAAGTAAACCTTAGCCATTCATATAGCTGAACCTCCAGCCAGAGGCTGGAAGCTGCCAAAACATGATTATATGAGGCAAATACTGCACACAGCCAATCAGGTTGTTCCTTGATGTCACACGTTATCCCTTGGGATAGACACGACCCGTATACATGCTAAGGTGAGGGATTCAGCTTTAGTCTGAAGTGTTACGCAGTTTTAATTTTTTCCCCTCAAACTTTGTTAAATTTAACTCATCTCAGCATTTGTCATGTTTTTCTTTTTAAATATAATTTATTTTATTTCATTTTGAAGAGTATAAACAAAAACAAAAGCAAATAGATGCAAAGACAGAAACAGGGTAACATACAATACACATGTGACAGATTTTCAAATCAAGAATAAAACATTAACAATGGTTGTCATATTACCTATTTTCACCATTACATCTGTTGCTCAGATTAACACATATAGTCATCCAAACTGGACAAAAATTGAGTAATAACTCTTCCTTTCAGTAAACCTTATTTTTCTTTTTTACTTTTTTCTTTTTTTGTACATTTATCTTAAAGAGTATAATATTAATCAATAAGACATTAGTAATGGTGCACATTTAGAAAATCAATATGAGAGGCATTCAAACATGTTTTTTGTATTGCACTTGCTACCTTCAATGTAGTTGCATAGATTGCAGATATCAGCTAAACAGTAAGTCAGAGTGTAAATTCCAAACACCAATTGCTATTTTCAAAACAACTGATGGAAATTATTAGCATAATCATCTCAGCCATCTTGTATATATACTTGCATGATTTTTCCTCCCTTCCTTTTTTCCTCTACTTTCTCCTATCCCTCTTCTTCATTTTTTAATCCTTATGTTCAGTTTATTTCCATCTTCTATGTCTATTATGCCTTTCAGGTTTTATCTGTTCTCTCAGGTTCTTACACTAGGGAGACAATACAATATTTATACATGGGGTTCCGACTTATTTCACTTATGAGTATGTGCTCTAGCATCCACTTGCCTATAAAGGCCTCAAGTCTGTCTTTCTTTATAGCTGAGTAATACTCTATTGGATAATAATATATCTTTTTCACCCATTCCTCAGGGGATGGGCATTTTGGTTATTTCCAAGATTTGGCTATGACAAATTGTTCTGGTATAAACATGGGTGTACATATATCACTGAGGTATGACGTTTTCAGTTCTTTAGGGTAAATACCCAGAAGGGGTATAGCTGGGTTGAGTGAATTTCCAGTCCTAGTTTTTTGAGAAATCCCCACTCTGATTTCCATAGCAGTTATACCAGTTGTTTTGTTTTGTTTTGTTTTAGAAGAGGACTGGGCCAACATCTCCAGGTGACCTTAAGAGTTAAAAGATAGTTCTAGTTCTCTCTCTCTCCCTCCCTCTCTCTCTCTCTCTCTCCCTCTCTCTTTCACACACACACAAACACACACACACAGCATCTAAAATAGGTAGAAAACCGTAGTTACCACTTTACCACAGAAAATTGTTAAGGAAATAACCTACTTAGTAATAGTTGTGCTCAAATATTCAACTAGTAAGTTTCACATATATTTTTGCTTATGGATTATAGAAAGAATGTTGGGGAGGAAAACTTAAGTAAAAAGCAATTCAAATATAATAAAAATGGAAATAAAGTACTTCTTTAATTATATTGTCCATATAAAACTGTATCTTGATTTATATTCTACACATTTTGTCAATTTGGCAAAATATTATAAAAACACATTTACAATATATTGATAAACTCTAAAATACATTTTCTACAGTCAGTATTTATATAAACATTCTAAGGATATGTTTTCATAGAAACATAGATGCCTACATCATTAGAGTCTTCTTGTATGCTCACTGCAGGATAAAGTAGGACTTGAGATGGTCCTGTCTTAGGAAGTATCTGGAAATTTTTATTCTGGAATAAAAGGGCCCGCATCAGAGGGCAGCACTGTCAAAGCCTTATGAAATGTGGGCTCATGCGGACGACAGGGCTCGGATGCTAAGGAATTCTGAGATGAATAGACAGTCCATAAGCCACACTAAGGAAATTCTTTAGGTGCCTAAATAACCTGGTCTTAAAAATTAGGCACAGAGGACTATTTTTAGTACTTCTCCATTTATATGGAAGCATTTTGTTCACCTGTGGTGCATAATTTATTTATTTATTTTAATTTCCAAACCTGACTTTAAGCAGAACAAAGTAGGGCAGGCTGGGTCATAACTTAAAATATACATATTATCATTTGAAATATTGCATTTAGGCAAACTGAGGGATTCACCCTTATGTGTTCCTGTAGGTAGCTATATAAATTCATCAAAAACCACAATAATATTTGAATAAACTTGTACTTACCAGAAATACTGCTATAGATATTCCAACCAGAAAGCCTGCTATCACATCTGACCAATGATTTCGATATTCTGCTACTCTGTTGAGTCCGGTAAGAAAGGCTAAACACATTAATCCCAAGCATAGAACTGGCTTAGCAAGTCTGGTTCCTTTGGCTTTGATTGTGTTGGTAATATACATCTGAAACAGTAAGTAAAAAATATGACTTTTCATGAAGTTATTTCTTTCATAGCACATTATGTATATGTATACACACAGATATTTGAGACATGTCTATGTATATTTGGTTTAAATCATTAACTAATTTATGTAATTTTTGAAGGAATTTTCTTAAAAGCAGAGTTCACGTAGCAATTATTTAGTTGAAAGATAGGGCTACATAGTCTGGACAATCCTTATGTAATAATTGCTAATTACCTAGAAATATTGGCCACAGATTTTCACATGGTCTTTTCTTCTTTTCTAATTTTAAAATTACTTTTTCAGTATTTCTTGAATTTATATTTTCGAATGACAATGACAATGTATTATTAGAAATAGAGAATTGATATTTTTAATATTTCATTTTATATGACATTGGGAGGATACATACTTGATAAAACCAGAATAGCTAATATAATTAGAAAAAAAGAAAATGGAGTTTTCTACCAAATCAATGTTACTTTGTAATTTAAGATTCAATGCAATGCCAATATTTGATTTTATGTTGTTTTTCAAATTATAAAATTACATTGTTTAAATTTATCAGCAAAAAATAGGACAACAAAGAAAATTATGATGATGTGTGCCAACTAAAAACCAACAAAACAATGAATTGATACCTATATTTTGGCATTTTCACATATGTCAATGACAAATATATAGTGAATACATTGTGAGACAATATATGCTATGAGACAGCGTCCTCAAGAACAATTTGCTCCTTTCAATCTGATTCATTCCATAGCTCCACTTTCATAATTTAAATCATTGACTGCACTTGGAATGTGTAAATTTTTATTCCAGTCACTAGTAAAGTAATTATACAAAAGATGGTTCTGACAGTGCAATTTTAGATTAGATTTTATAGTATTAATATCAGGAAGTATCCAGTATTGATATTATACTCAGAAAAATATTTAGAAATTAATAAAATCACTTGACTGTAGTCCTGAATTGAATAAAAAAAAATACCTTTACCTAAGAGAATAAACCAGAATTAGTTCCTCATAATCATTTTAGAGTGCTATGAAATTTAGTAATTATCTTCTGTGTTGTTTTGTTCCAGGCAAAATATACAGTATTGTTAGCTACCAGAGGAAGCTATATGAATATTTAAACAGTGCACATAGGCAAGTCTTCACTCAAGCCAAATTTTGACCCTTTGCAGTCTCTCCCAGATCCCAGTTCTCTGGAGAAAACCGACGGCTGGCTTGTCTCCATGTTGTCTTCTTCCTTAGAGCTAGGTCTGTGTATTCTAAGGTTGTCCTCCAAAAGGCTCAACAACTTCAGTCACCGCGGGTAAGAATTTGTGAGAAGGAAACAAGAAGGATGTGAAAGAGGCAAAGATGCTTTCACCATTCAGAGAGAATAAGAGCTCTGTCTGTAGGCACAGCAAGGCAGGGATATCACGATCGTTCCAGTTGCCAGTGATGCAGCTAACAGAGCAATTAAGTGGATGACTGGGGCATAAGAACAGAGTGGGATTTAGGCTGCTGCTGGAATTTTCTTCAACATAGCCATAAAGGTACTTAATGATTCCTTCCCTTTGCAATTTTTCACATCTCAAAGGCTATCCTTATTAGGACAAAATGAATGTGGGATAGTCAAATAATCCGAATCCCATTTTATCCATGGGCAAAATCATCTGAACAATCAATATAGCCTTTCTTTCTTTCTCCTTCCTTCCTTCCTTCCTTCCTTCCTTCCTTCCTTCCTTTCTTTCTTTCTTTCTTTCTTTCTTTCTTTCTTCTTTCTTTCTTTTCTTCTTTTTTCAGAACAGGGGATTGAACTCAGGCCCTTATGCTTGCCAAGCAAGCACTTATTCTACTGAGCTATCTCTCTGGCCCCCTCAATATAGCTTTGATAATTTTTTTCTCCCTTCTGCCCAAAGGTCATCTGAGGTACCACCCAGCCTTTTACTAGGCTTAAGCTAAAACTCTCTGATAGTTCTTAGTTCTTCTTATATTGTCCTAGTGTCTCAAACAAAATTTAGAGAGCCCCCAAATAGCCACTATCTAAACTACTAAAACAAAGCACCTATATTATAAATATAGTGTGAGATTTGAATTTTCCTATATTAGATCTCTACTTAGTGTTTAGAATGAGCAAGGAAAACAAGAGGTGACTGAATTTCCAAGGGTTATGGGAATTTCAAGAGTGAGAGATTTAACTTTAATCGATGATAGCAGTGCTTAATAATGCACAGGTTTTTCTGGAATGTTTTCGCTTGTGCTTGGCAACTCTGGTACTTTAAATATAAGTGTTGAACCAATCTAATTGTATTATGCTTACAGAAAAACTATTAATCCCAATTTACAAAAGAGGAAATTAAGGCAAAATAATCTATTAGGCAAGCAGGGTACAGGACAGGAATTGATTATTCATGTTCTCTTGGTTTTTAATTCACTTATGAAACCATCTAGATTAACCAGATGTCAATATATAGATACATAAACACAAACAGAATGATGATATGACTGGAGCAGGGTTGTATTTACGCAATCTTCTGGGCCAGGTGAGGCTCCTTATTTTACAGGTTAACCCACTCAGCCACATACATTAGCACTCTTTATTCATTCAACAAACATCTCTTAGCACCTTCTACAGTAAGATGTAGAAAACAAAACAATTATTTTTTCCTGGCTAATAGCCTGATTCCTTTACACCTTTCTCTCTGCTTATACAAATATATAATATGGCATCTGACATGATGAATAATTTGAATCAAAAGAGATTGAGAGGCCTCAGAAGCAAAATTTCTCTCTGACCTTCTCCTGCTTCCATTAGAAACTAAAACAAATGGAAGAGTGCCTCCCTTCTCCGCAGAAGCAAGGCCACAGAAAACCAAAATGCTTCTTCCTGAAGAAAAATCAAGAAACACAGAAAGCTTCTTACTATTCAATCATAGCTTTTGTCCAATCACATTTCTACATGATTGTCCATTCTTTACTGAACCGAAGGATAAAAACATGTCTTCCTTTGGGAGGTTTTAGTGCCATTTAAAACTTGATGGAATGCATTTAGCACATGTTCTCTTGTTAACCTTTCATTTGTTATAGGAGCACCGGCCATGCATCCTGCACAACTTGTAGCCCCTACAAGTGTCATGAAGTTCATACATTACAGTCTGGATTATGAAAAGGATGCAGCTATTCCATTTTCCATAATGAAACAAACTTCACCAGGAGCAGGAAGGGAGGAAATCTGAGTAGATGCTCAGTTGTTTGTAATTTCTTGTTTTTGTTTTTTGGTTGTTTGTTTTTTTTTT
>NW_004524650.1:1136167-1160875 GCF_000260255.1 Octodon degus | reverse complement strand
TTTTTTTTTTTTTTTTACTTTTTATTTTAGGAAAGGGTCTACAGGGTGTTCAGGGTCTCACTACTAGATCAGACTCACAGTGATCCTCCTGTTTACAGCCTCTCAACAGCTGGGATTACAGAGGCATTCCATCATGCCCAGTTGCAACTGCTGTCTGAGCGTGCCCTGGGGGCGGGCACTGAACCCTCACCCCCTGTGCCTGCTTGCAGGCCCTTTAATCCACTGAGCTATTTGGCTGGCCCTAGTTTCTTGTTCTTAACAGGTCAGCACTGCAGCATAGTTGGAGGCCTACAAGACCTTGTGACTGAAGGGGGGGAGTAAGCTTACAGCAGTGACCAAGGACTGGTGCACAAAGTACCCTCTCTGTCTTCCTTGGCCACCACTGCCATGTAAATGCCCCACTGGGTCACAGAGACCCTACCAACAACCACTGCTAATACTTTGATGCTGACTCAGTCTGTCTAAGCTCACAGGCCACAAAGATCCTCTAATCTCCAGCACGTCTTCCTAGTAGCCCGACATGGGCTGCAGGTTTCTCTCGGCAGTGTGTGATCTGCTGTCTGACCCATCTCCCTAAATTAGACAAGCATTATCACAGCTTCAAGCCAGATATGAGGGGGACGTCTTTCCGATGTTTTCTTCAAGGGTCACTTCCTTCTCTGGGTTTCAGACTCAAGGGTGCTCCCCCAAGTGCACACAGCTGCCATTATGTCCTTCTGTCCCCCTAGGTCACCAGCATCATTCCTTACACTATGTCCTGTGTTTTCTCTATTATTTATTTAAAAACTCAGCTCTCCTTTTGCTTTTGATATGTAAAAGTAGTTTTGAGATTTGGAAAATCCTGTACTCTCTCGACAAATGACCTCTTATTGGCTGCCAGTCTCTAAGGCCTTGAACACAGTAGGGCAACTTTTAGGTACTGGAGGTACTGAGGGTTAGAAATGTGGCCAGCGTGACGATGGTGGGAAGTTTTCAATTCTTTCTGAGTTCAATTACATATAAACCTCAAATATTATTAGAAACCTTTCAAATATTTGACCACTTGTGTATATACAGCTACTCTTCACAGTAAATTTTATGAAATGTAAATTGAGATATAGTATTTCTTATGAGGATTTGGTAATGGTGTTGAGGTGCCAAACACGCACTCGGTGTAGAAAACTAATGAAAAGGAATAAAAATATAATTTTATATTGATATGTAGTGAAATAATACTTAGGCCACACTGGGGTTAAAAATTAATTTGTGCTTTCAAATTAATATTAATTCTTTTTACATATTCTTTTTACATACCCATTAAAAAATTTAAAATCATACATGCGGTTGACTTCATTTCTGCCAGACAATGCTGAATAAGCATTAATATCATAAATGAAATGAAATGAAAAGTGACCAGGGAATGCTCTGAAAAGATGAGACCCATTCCCTATTTCCTGATGTTGTTAATTTTATTAAAGTTGGGTACTTATTATAAAACCACTTTTTCAGACCACTCTTCTGAAAACATCCATCCATATCTTTTATATCTTATATTTATAGTGTATACTATCATAAAATAGTACCATTATAAAATTAATTTGAATTTTCTAAATAAATTATCACAATCATCTTTCTGATTCTAGGGATCACAACAGCTATTTTTAGCATCTTACTTTATTAAAGTTAACCAATATTTTTGCGTTTTATGAGTTTAATAATCTGGGCTAGAAGGTCAGCTTACCATAGACTAGCTCCATAACCTTAGACAAATTACTAAACTTCTCTGAGTCATTATTAAAATAAAAACAAGCATTATACTCTTTTTACACGATATAGCTCAGTGATTGCCCAGTAATTGCATTACTATTATCAAAAGACACATCCAGTGTTTTGTTTGCTTTATGACTAGAATAAATGTAAAGGAGTAAAATGGTATCTTTCCATTAAAACTATACATTCAGTGGTACAGTAAAATTATGGGCATGAGGATAATGCTCTCCACTGTATTAAAAAATAAGTATCCATTTTCTCTATAATGGCCTTAATGGGTGTCTAACAACAGATTACATCATCACAAGTGCAGAATTAATCCTGCAGTTGACACCTGTGAATGTGTAACATTAGGGAGTCATAACCGTGCTGTAAGTGACAACAGCCTCAGTGTTCAGGACCAGCTGGTACACGCAGTTAGGATCAGAACATGCTCAGTAACTCAGCTGCCGCAGTACAATGGCCGATTGACTGTCTGCCTGAGAATAACATCCCCTTGAGCACTGAATCATTTACCTTCTCCTTAAAGTGAGGCATGGCTGACTTGGCATGGGGACCATTTCTCTCCAGTGCGACCCCCCTGCTCAGTATATGGCACACACATTACTTCATCCGTCCACAACAAGAACAACATCACTTTCACTTGACATTGTCACCTATGAAATCAAGAATGACACTTGTTCACCACTCCACACTTGTTTTCCACATACTGGATGAAAGCAAAATGGTATTTACATAAAAATAGCCTGCTATCTCATTTCTGCTTTTTAAGAGGCAGCAAGCTGTGTGACATGTGAGGGATTATCTACAAGCAAACAATATTTAATCATAATGATTTCAAGATTTCTTTTACTTCTGAGGTTTAAAATTCTCTGTCTAGCTAGTAAGGAAAAAAAAATTGTATTAAAAGACCAGCCTTGAAACCAATAAATGCTACAAAAATATGCGCTTAGATTATAGCAGGTGAGCTGAAGGATTAGCTCAGCTTACTGTGAAGGCAAATAAAGAAGACAGAACAGAAAAGTATTAAAATATGTAAATAATTTCCAGTTGAATATTAAGGGTAAGAAATAAGTAGTAAACCATTGACTGTATTTCAAGTATCTCTGACCAATTCTCAAAACTGTTTGAATTTGTAGTTAAATCTTTAGGACTCAAAATATTTTTCAGATTCAGTTAAAGAAAGAAACTGTGTGTTATTTATATACATAGTCTTAGAATGAAGTAAACAATAAAATACATTTGATGGTCATAAAAATAGAAAATATTAAGCATTTATAACTGGATTTTAGATTCTGAGCCATCTTAAATCACATAGTAGCGGGGAAAGACTAAAAATGTGTCTTAAAATGTATACTGTTTCCATGGGGAGGCACAGACAAGTACTCACAGGCACACACCAGCAGCTTCAGGTCACTGTACACAAAGGTGAACAAAGGGCAGATATAGGTGTAGAATCATCACAAAGAACGATTCCACATCCTTTCAAGAAGCACCATAAATACTAACAGTTGTGTGACATTTGGAAGACAGTCTTAAAATGTACAAGTGTGCCAATGGGCTATTTCTGACCTCAGTCTTACTGCTCGCTGAGGGTAGGGGAGAAGGTTTTCCTGGGGTCTCCTTTCCCTGCTTTTATGGTTTGAGACTTTCTCCCTCCCTTCCCTAGATTTTCCTTCAAGTAGAAGTTGGATGTATCCCCCTCATTGTGCCATCGCCTGGCTTCCAACTCACTTCATTCCCTTTCAAAAGAAACAAGAAGGTGGAGCGGATGAACTTGCATAAGCTCTTCTCCCATGGCCATCAGTTTTGACCTCTTACACCAAGAAAGCCTGGGCTCTGTGCAAGGATTAGCTATCAAAGATGTCAAGAGATGCCTGTTTCCTTGCACTCCAAATCCATCTGCAGCTTCGGTCCTAGTTGTTGGAGGAGAGCAGCGTAAGCTTTCTCATTTGGCTACCCATATTTTGTCCCAAATTATAATGAAAAAGCTGGGGAGCTAGCTCAGTGTTTTAAGTGCCTGCCTGGCAAGTGCAAAGACCCCAGTTGGATCACCAGTACCACATGCTGTGCCGGCCCTGAAACCAAGTGTGGTGGCACATGCCTGTAGTCCCAGCAATGGGGAGGCTGAGACAGGAGGATCACTATGAGTCTGAACTGTTTAGTGAAACCCTGTATCCATATAAAATAAGAATAAATAATTATGAAAAGAATAATTATTTGTATTGTAATAATATATTATTATCTTTGCTAACATATGAACAACAAATATATCCTTTCCCCTTTACCTAAGTGCCTAGTGTGATGCTTTGCTCACTCTCAAAAAATGAGCTGAAGCTACAAAATGTTAAAAATGTGTTGGTTTTTTGTCATGAGTCAAGGACTGCAGTAAGTTCTTATTCAATCAAGCAATCGAAGTGATAACGACATCGGTAAGAGTAAGTAGGCCACAGCAAAATGCAGTAAGTCCCCGACAGCGTGAGAGCTAGTAGGGAAGGAAGCAGACACGCAAGCCCGAGCCCTTTTCCTCAAAGAACTTCTGGGCCAAGGATGCTGCAGGCAGCACAGAGGTGAGAGGAGGGCTGGGGTCCACCCTCAGCTCCCAGAGTGGAGCTCCTCAAGAAGAGGTCAGAGCATGTGCTAAAGAGAAATGATGGGGTCACCTGAAAGTACCCGAGCATGTCAGTTGGAGGCTGTGGGGAAGTTCAAGGTATGGAGCAGGAATCCAGCCCAGAAAGATCAATAGGGCCAGGTAACGAAATGTTTCATGTGTCAAGTTAAGGAGGTCAGATATTTATTAAAAGGAAAGTTGAAAGAAAAAGGGGGGGAGGAATTGGAAGCCACTAAACAGCACAATACATTGAGATTTTTCTGAAAAAAAAAAAACTGTTACATTTAAATCATCGTAATTGTGTATATTTATATGTAATATTTTGGTTTCTAAAAACAATATAAAAATTCAGTCAAGTTAATGAATGTACCCACCATGTCACCAATTTATCGTTTGTTTACTTGTAGTGAGAATATCTGAGTTTTAAAATAATACCTTAATTGAAGTACTTGTGCCATCCAAAATGGGAATAATGGCTACATTTATAAGCAGATCAGAATATTTAGAATCAGGCATGGTGGCACATGCCTGCAATCCTAGCACTCGCGAGGCTGAGCCAGGAGGACCTTTGCAAGTTAAGAAAAGACCAGCCTGGGCTACATAGTGAGCTCAGGGTCAGCCTGAACTTCACAGAGAGTCCCTGTCTCAAAAAGACAGGAAAAAAAAAAAAGAATGTTTAGGAAGTTGAACTGCTGAGGTTTGTATTTAAATTGTGCTTCTGCCTATGCTTGTGAGAACTGAACAGAGAACACAGGTGGCGGTAGAAAGCACAGAAAAGATCCTGACTCATCCTAGGTCTGTTGCAGAACTAGGTGTGATGGTGGAACCATTGTGAGCTTCAAGCCAGGAAATCTCTGCTCCGAGCTAGAGGGATAATTGGTTCAGACGTACACCAAGAATCAAAATGTGCGATGCGCCCTTTTATGGAAACACAAAGCTGCATGTAGTTGTATTGTGCTAGTAGGAAATTTTAAGTACATAAAGGACTAAATAGGAGTCTGCAGGCTGAGCCAGGCACCAGGCTCCATGACTGGATGGTAACAGTTTCAAAGAGCTGAGTTTAAGCACCAGGCTGAATTGCCAGGAGGACAACAGTGGTCTCTGACTTGTACCCTACACTGTGGTTGACCCTAACACTAACACTAGGCTAAGAATATAGAAAACATGAATGAATGAATGAATGAATGAATGAGTGAATGAATGAGTGAATGAATGCATGAATGTACTGCTTTATATGAATATATTGTGCTTGTATCCATATTACATATGTGCCAACTAAGTAGGAGAAAAATACAAACTTTACAGAATCTGTCACAATAGTCTGCCTTTATGACCTTTTGGGTTTATGTGGTACTTTTCACCTTGTATAATAGTATAATATTTTGTAAATGACCTCTAAACAGCTATGTACTTTCTAGGAAACTACTGGCCTCTGGAAAACTTAACACATATGATATGCCCAGGCCAAAGAATATACTACCTTATCTCTTTCCACCGTGGAGGATGTAGCTACATTAGGTGGCTGCTAGGAGTGACTCATGCACCAGGCAGAACCAGAGAACCTGAGCTCCAGCCCCAACCCTGTCCCTTAGTGGTAGGATGTTAAGTGACTCACTTCTCTTACTGAGCCTTACCTTCTTCACTTGCCAAATGTAGAAAGTAAGCGTGTTGGCCCCTAGAGCTCTGTGATGTCTTCCTGGAGCCCTGGAGTTCAGAATTCAGAACTTGCTCAAAAGTGGAAAGGAAATGCCAACCATTCACTGCGTGATTACATCAGTGGAGTTGGCTGCTCCAACCCACATTGAAACTCACTCACATTTCTACATCATAACACATGGATATGCATATGAAAAACAATAAGCCAAGAAGCATAACATTTTTACCCAATTTATTCAGGTCAGATGAGATTTTCTATCTAGAAAGACAAAAAAAAAATCCTTGTTTCGAGAAGGCTGATTTTGTTTTGTTTTGTTTTGTAACGTTTTGTTTTTAAACTAAAGAATTAAGAATAAACAATTGTGAAACAGCTTTTTCAAGGACCCCAATGAGATAAGAATGCTAAGACTTGGGGAACTGAGCTCCCAGTGAAAAAATGTGTACTTTAACCTCATGGAAGTTATGCCAGTAGGAATCTGTGACTCCAACTGTCCAGGAAGGGGTTCCCATTGAGCTCTGGAAATGGAACAGTAGTAAAGACATACTGACCAATTCAGAAACATAGTGGTTGATCTGGAACACTCTTGCCTTGTAAAGAGGCAGCCAGGGTCAGGGTTGCATCTGATGCATGTTGTGAAGTAAGCAAAGGCACCAAGGGATGGCCTACGGCACAATCAGGGAACTGTCGTAGACCTATCTGGCTAAAGCTGCAGAATACTACTGGGAAAACCAAGCTGGCCTGAAGCGCTATGTGATGGAATCTATTACTTAGCCTAAAGGAGAAGAATAGCACATTAGGTGTCTGGAAGGGAGAGCAGCATGTGGTACAGGGTGAGGACCGCACAGGAATCCTCACCTCACGCTTTCAGTGGAGCAGGACACCTGGCTGTTACTTTCAGAGACATAGAAGTTCACTCATATTCAGGGTTAATCAGGCAGGAATGTAGCAGACAGAAGACCTTGATCCATAGGCCTGTTGTAAATCATTTGCTTTTCTGGGAGCTGGAAGTTGGCTGACAACAGGGCATAGCTGAGTGAGCTGAAGCAGGAAGGTGCTTGCAGGTGGGAGCCAGTGGGCTCAAAAGTTTCTCATTCACAGGACCAAATAAAGTAAGTGGGAGATGACATGGATTCTTTCTTGGTAGACAAGATAAGGTTTCCCAAACTACCCTTAAAAATAGTGTATTCTTTAAAAAGCTAATGATTACACATGAAAAATAGATATATGGCTAGAATTCATTCATTCACTCCATCATTCATTTGTTCACTCCCTCATTCATTCCCTCACTTATTCATGCCCTCATTCATTAATTCCCTTTCATTCACCCACTCCCTCATTCATTTATCCCCTCATTCATGCCCTCATTCATTCACTCCCTCATTCCTTTGTTCACTCCCTCATTCTTTTGTTCACTCCCTCATTCATTCCCTTATTTATTCATGCCCTCATTCATTAATTCCTTCATTCATTCATCCACTCCCTCATTCATTCATTCCCTCATTCATCCCTCATTCATTCATTCATTCCCTCATTCATTCATTCATTTATTCACTCACTCACTTTCAGTGAATTCTTATGGTGTTTCTACAGTGTCCAGGACACTGTGCTTAGACTAGGAAAATGGAGACTGGGAAGCCAGTCATTGCTGATCTGAAGTAGCTCTAAAAGGAAAAAGAAAAGTAAAATGATTGGTTACTAAGAATAACAGAGCTGTATTTTTACAAACATAAAGGATTTACAGAATATCAAAGTTAGTTTGATCAATAGTTTTTCTAGGCATTACCTATAGGGGAAAAAAAAAAAACTATTTTCCTCAAAAACAAGCAAACAAACAGACAAACTGAAGCAAAAACCAACGCAAATGTAAGGAAGTCTAAACAGAGCTTCTTTTAGGGTTTTTGATGACAGGTCAAAAACATAAGGAGACAAGAAAAGAGGGAAGGCGTGAGAATTTTAGGCACTAGGAAAGAAGAAATACCAGAGTAGAACCTTTAAGAGATAGTTACAAATTAATTTACCTTAAAGAAAAGTTAGGCAATGTGAACAAACCAAATGATCTAAATAAAGAAAAAGCCAACAGCAAAGCCTTCGGTAAGGAGCGAGTCCACCTTGCTCTGCATAGGTAACAAATGTGGGCTGAGATCAGCGGCAGAGAACAGCGCCACCACAGGGACAACTCCACCAGCTGTTGCCATCCAGAGCCTCCATATCACTCCTATCTTCACAATAAGGCTTATGGTTCTGATAGGAAATTTACTAATTGAAAAAGCTTGTCGGCCAATTAAAAATTTAAAGGTGTGCTAGACAAGTCCTGACGCATCTGTGCATTATTAGTGGTGCAGCAGCAGCTCACCACCCTAGAGATGCAAACACAGGCATGGAAAGCTCGCAGGATGGCAGGTAGTGAGTGGGCCCTCACTGTGGTCAGAAAAGAGGTTTTTAAAGCATGAAGTACAAGGTGCTCCCTGATGTGGCTTTTCATGGATTCTGCAGCTTCGTGTTGTCACTCCTTCCTTCAGATCCATGCTCTATCAGTGCTGAACTACTGGTAATTTGTTTCGAAAAAATATTTTCTGCCCTCTCATCTGAGCCATTGCAGTGGACAGGACAGTGTCTTCCAAAAGATATGTCCAAGTGTTAATTCCTGGAATCTGTGAATGTTCCCTTAGTTGGAAAAAGTGTCTTTAGTTATAATTAAGTTGAACCTCTCAAAAATTAAATCATGCTGGATTTTGGGTGGGCCTTGAATCTACTAGGAAATCTCCTTGGGAAAAAAAAAAAGACACAGATAGAAGAAAGGAAAAACAATGCAAAGAAGACCCTGTGGTAGCAGAGCCTGGAGTCAGAGTGCTGGAAGTCAGGGACACTTACAATAGCTAGAAGCTTCAAGTTATAAGGGAGGAGCCTTTCAGGGGTCTCCAGGAGGATTGGGACCCTACTCAAAAACTGCTTTTAGATTTCTGGCCACCAACCTAGAAGAGGATACATTTTTGTGGTTCTATGCTGCCATATTTGTGGTAATTTTTCATGGAAACCAATGTATTTGGGCCAGCCAAATAGTTCAGTGGATTAAAGTGCCTGCAAGCAGGCACAGGGGCCTGGGGCCCTATCCCCGGTCCTGCTGTGTCAGCCTCGCCCCTCGGTTGCACTGAGACAGCAATTGAGACTGGCCTTGGTGGCTCCTGTAATCCCAGCTCTTGGGAGGCTGTAAACAGGGAAATCACAAGTGTAATCCAATAGTGAGACCCTGAACACCCTGTAGACCCTTCCCTAAAATACAGAAAAAGAAAAAGAAACCAATGTATTCCACCCACAGTCCTCTCCAGGCTCTCTCTATCATTTCTGTCTCTTAGAAACATGCCAGCTTCCTATTACCCTGAGCCATCCATAAAAACTACATTCTAGTGGTAGCGTATGGTGGCTTTTGCCTCCCACTCTAAGTTGCATCAGGGTCTTAAGCAGTCTTGGTGGAAGAACTGAATGTTTTTGTTTCTAAATCTTTAGAATCCCCACGTGCTCAATTATTGCTTGTCATCTGACTAATACATAGGTGAGTCAGTGTTTCCAGTGATTTGAAAATTATCCAACTTATAATTTTTTGGTTTCATGAGATCTGTAAATTGATAGAAAAATATAGTGAAATCTAAAGTTGTATATTTTGGGCTGGTTTAGAAATGTCTTATCAAACACTAAGATAGTTAAGGACAGTGAAAATGACAAACTGGCCCCAACTAGATTGGTGACTATAAAGGAAAAGTTAAAGATCACTACCAAATAAGGATCCAGGGAATTGTGTGTGTGCCTCTTGGGTCAATAAAGTCAATAGTGCAATGTGTCTGAGAAGACAAGTGAAATGCAAAAAAAAAAAAAAAAAGCAAATAAACAAAAACAATCCCCAACTTGGTTATTTATCACTGTATTTTTTGAAAGATTTATGTAAAGATCAGATCTTTGAAATTTCTTAATAACTACTTTTTTAAAGCACTTCACGGTCCACAGAATCACAGACTTCTAAAAGTGGCTGGAAATTTGCAGAACATTTCACTGCTTTTGAATCATGTTTCATGAATTCTCAGAAAAATCATCAATTCTTGAGCCTTCCTGGGGGTGAAGATGGGGCAGAGATGAATTACATGATTGTATATTACAGGACTGGTTGCATAATTTCTAGGGCCTAATACAAAATTAAAGTGAGCAACCTCCTATTAAAAATCATAAGGAATTTCAAACAGTGAAGGTAGGGCACTGAACTTCTCACGGGGCCCTTCTGAGTACAGGCACTGTGAGGCATGACACACCTGGGAAGCTGGCCCTGCACATTATTTGTTTGTTTTTGGCAGAACCAGGGATTGAACTCAGGCCCTTGCATTTGCCAGGCAAGCACTTATTCTACTGAGCTATCTCCCCAGCCCTCCCTGCACGTTATAATCATCATATTAGAAGGCTACTCAGGCAGTTATATTAAGAACAAATAGAATATAACCATCAAGAGTAAAGACTAGTAGGAAACTTTGTTAGTAATTCAGTCTGGTGATGATGAAGGTCTAGACAGAGTTTGTAACAATGATAAAGAAACTTTATCATCCTAATACTCCATAATTTTACTATCTACATTTTTCTATTTTAATTTTATTTGTATTAATCATAGAATTACTGAGCCATAAATTTATGAGCTTAACAAAATAAGAGGTACCCAATAAGACAACTTTAGTGACTAAGAAAAAGCAATTGAAAGAACAAATATTGTATCTGTGATTCTGTTAAAAAAAAAATAGCTCAGCTGAATTGGTAAGTGTCATTGTAAGTAAAATCTAATAGCAAGAAACATGCAAATGCAGAGGTCACTAAGAAAACTTAAATACAAGAAATCTGCCTGTTTTGTGCAGTAGCTCTGTTTAGTATCCTTGTTCATCGGAAGCACTTTGATCTCTGGTCACTCTTTCCTATCAAACCAGCATTGTTAGAATGCTTCATTAGGCCATGGTCTAATTTGCTACTTGGTAATCAGTATGCTTAGAATCAAAATTCCACCCTTGAAAAACTACAGTGATACTAGCCACCCTGAGCAAAGGGCT
Organism: Octodon degus; assembly: GCF_000260255.1. Lineage (NCBI taxonomy): Eukaryota > Metazoa > Chordata > Mammalia > Rodentia > Octodontidae > Octodon > Octodon degus. The sequence continues at coordinate 1,149,783 of NW_004524650.1, read as the reverse complement.
CAGTGGAAAGACCTGGAAGGTTGTGTGGTCAGTGACCTCGGAGTGTGTGTTTTAGCTGTCTGCCTGTGTGGGGAAGTCAGTGCAATGAAAAAACTCACAGAGTACACTGGAGGGCATACTAGATTTTGATCCTGGACCCTGTGTGGGCCAGCTGTGTGACTCTGGGCAAGTTATTGTTTCTCTGAGTCTTAGTTTTCTGATCTTTAATTAAGAAAGATTATTGTAATACCTATGGGATACAACTATGAGAATTAAATGAGAGAATCTATGGGTACCGTCCTGGCATACACTGTGAAAGTAAGTTAGACAGTTGTTTACACAAATACATTGTATTTCTAATTTTTTTTTCATTTTATGTGTATGGCACAGGGTCTCACTATGCAGCTCAGACTCTTAGTGATCCTCCTATTTTCAGCCTCCCCAGAGCTGGGATTACAGGCATCAGCCCCCATGCCAGGACTCAGTTGCCCCTCAGCATACCCCGGGGGCAGGGCTGGCTGCAGCATGCCAGGGATCAAACCCTGGTCCCCGTGCTTGTCAAAGCAGGCACTTAATCCCCTGAGCTATCTCCCCATCCCTTACATTGTATTTTTTTAAAGAAAAAGTAAGAACAAAAATCTTAAGTATTAGGGCTTTTGGGAGGGCAATAGGAGTGTTCTGAAGTTGATTGCTGAGGAGCTCAAAGCTCTGTGGTATAGAATGCTAAGGAGTGGCCAGGAGCGGTTACAGGCCTACCAGCCTGCATCCGCAAATGTAGCTCCTTTCCAGGTAGGAGAGGTGTGGCTGGGCTGGCTTGTGGGTGTACAGCAGGACTGGCAGTCCTTTAGACGCACACTGATCTCCTTCAAGCTGCCTAACTAGTCATGAGATTGATGAAAAGTTTTCTCATTTGAGGCAGAGTGACAAAGAGGCTCGGTAGGAGGGTATGTGGGGTTTTATATAAATGTCAGGGTGCATCCTCATTACCTCATTTGGCTCTAATAGAATTGTCAGAGAAAATGCAAATGCTTGATTTATTTAAGGAACTAGACCAATTTATTCAGAGCAATCAATTTAGTGCTTTGAGTAGTCACAACCTCCTAAATCTTGAGTATTTTTTGCATGTCAGTATACTTTAAGACTAGATTTATTAGAGGCCAAGGACAAGCCAACTATTTAAAGCCCTTGGTTTCAAATAATAAGCACTTAAGATATGGATGTAGTTGTTTGACCCAAGCAACATACAGTTCTAAATTGATTATTTTCATGCTGTGGCTACCATTTTGGTAACTATAAAGAAATGGTCTTTAGCTTCAACGAATTTATAGTTTACATGATGTAAGAATACAGAATAAAAACAATAAAATAAAGTTGATTTTAATCTTTTTTAAAAATGTATTTAGTACAGAGTCTACAGGGTCTCACTACATAGGTCAGACTCATAGTAATTCTCCTGTTTTCAGCCTCCCAAGCACTGGGATTACAGGTGCACACCACCACACCCAGTCTCTATCACATCCCAGCACACCCCAGGGGTGGGGCTGGCACAACAGGCCGGGGATTGAACCCCCATCTCTGTAACTGTCTAAGCAGGCATTTTAGTCCACTAAGCTATCCGGCCAGCCCCTGATTTTTAATCTCTTATGTGCTACACTACTCAATGTTTTGAGGTCAGAATATGGGTCACGGCATGCTAAGAGTGGATTCTGTCCCAGATATAGGCAATAAAGGGTTTTAATAACAAAACCTACTATTCCTTGTTTTTGCCATGCTTTGAAAAGTCTAATAACACTAACTGTTCACTCCTGCTCTCCAAAAATCTATTATTGGTTGTGAAAGACCATGTCATGTTCTTCAAAGCAGAATGCAAGAGCCCCCCACTTCCACCTCCTGGTTCCTTAGCACTCCAGCACCAGAGATCCTCAAGGTTTCTTCCCTTTGCTTTTGCACAGTCTTGCGACTTGCTTGTCACCAACTAAATGCAGCACACGTGACACAATGAGCTCACAAAAGCAGATGAACGTCTGCTTGGTTCATCAGAAAACTGGTGTCTGGAGTCCTGTGTAAGATGGACCCTGGGGCCGCTGTGCTGTGAAGAACTCAAGGTGTATGGAAAGAAGAAGTGCAAGCATCTGCGGGCTTCACTTCCTGTGAGTGCAGGTGCCGAAGAGCAGGTGTGCAGACCTTCAGGTAGAGCCACGCGCCAGCCTTCGAATCAAGTTGGCCTGTGTTTCCTTTCCATGTGCAGCTGTAAGTGGCACAGAACAGAGCAAGTGCACAGTCATACTGTGGGTATGTCCATTATTGGACCCACAGAGTCTTTGGTAAAGACAAAAACAGTCGTTTTATGGCCACTTTGGGGTGCTTTTGCCAAGGTGGTATTACTGCATGGCATTAGTACATACTATTAGTGCATGAAACTTGAAATAATTTTTGAAGCTACTGCTGAGCACTCTTGTATATAAACTTCAATTGGCATGCTTGTATTATACAACCACTAACTATTATGTTGTTGTACTTTGAAATTAATTCAAAGAACTCGCAAGCAGACCTTTGTCCCTGGGCCTGTGGGCTCAGCTATGGACATTTATTGGAGAGTAAGACTGCAAGGAAGTTGAGGACTATTCACGTGCCTTGTGGCTGTGTCTTGTGGCCACTGTGGTGCTACATGTGTAACAGATCTGAGAGAAAACAAATGAACAGCCTGGTATTTATATAGATGAAAGAGATTTGAGTTTTTTCAATTCTTCCAACATATATAACTACTTGCAGCTTTATTATTTCAAAACTGAAAAATAAATCTATAATGGTTATTACTATAAACTAATTTATTGAAAATAATTTTTACATAGACAAAAGAATAATAACATATTTGCTTTGATGTCTATATGTTAGACATATCACTGAAGAGAAAAAGAATAATTTCAATTGAAAAGACACATTTTCAAACAGGAAATGAACCTTGATCAAGTTCACAGAGGTTAAGAGCTTCTCTTTTTTTCCTTCAGAGAATCTGAACCCCCATGAAATTTCCTACTTCTGTACCTCCTACACAGAAGTATTCCTACATGGCAGAAAGAGCGAAGCTTCCATTGCACTGACTGCAGAGCAGGAGCAACACAAGAGAGGGCGGCAGCAGAGAGCCGGGTCCTCGAGTCAGTGCTGTGTCCTCACCACAGGCCTCCTGTGGTTCTACTACTGGCTGTGGCTCTGTATGCTCACCCTCTATTGGGTCTTGCTCCTTCTCTGTGCTCCATTTTCTAGCCTGCCCATTCATTTTATTTTGCCTAAATCACCCCGACTCACTTTCAATTATTTTATTAGAAAACTCTGACTAAGGCAAGTGAGATAGCTCAGCAGACTAAATGCCTGTTTAGGCATGCTCAGGGACAAGGGTTCGATCCAGGCACCACATGTTGCACCATCCCCATGCCCAGAGCATACTGAGCAGGCCACCAAGATTGGGCATGGTGGCATGCACCTGTGATTCCAGCGCGGGGGAGGCTGGAAACAGCAGGATCACTAGGCATCCATGTGTAGTGAGACCCTGTACCAAATACACACACACACAAAAAGAAAACTCTGACCAATACATAAAAAAAGAATAGAATTTTTACAGAGTGAGTAAGAAAGCTGAAGGAAATGTAAATATTGTAGGATGAGAGAATTCCCAAGTAAAAACATATAAATAGAAAAATGTGATTAGTAACTGGTAGTGGTCTAATATAAACTGAGTTCACATGCACTGAAAAATGAGCTCTCTCTCTCAAAAAAAAAAAAGCACAATAGATAAGGCAGGTTTCTCCTAGCTCTGGCTTCCAGAACAAACTGCCACCCACTGGGTGACTTGAAAAACAGAAATTTATTTTCTCACCATCTAAAAAGTTGCAAATCCAAAATGAGGGTACCACCAGGGTGTGCGGGTTCTACTCGGGCCTCTCCTCCCGGCTTGCAGATGGCCACCTTACTGCTGTGTCCTCTGAAGCACAGGGAGCAGGTTCACTGATACCTCTTCTTACAAGGCTGCACATTTCATCTGGAAGGCCCCACCCTCATAACTTCGTCAACCCCAACCTCCTTGCACTGGCCCGATGCCATCACTTGGGGGTGGGGCTTCAAGACATGAATTAGGAAGGACGCAGTTCACTCCATAGCAGGAGGAGAAAACGGTCTCAGGTAAGGTCAAGGGGGTCTTTTACAGTGGTGCCTCCATTCATGAACTGAATTTGTATCATGAGTCTGGAAAAGAGGGCTACATTTGTGTTTATGTGAGAAAGCTGGTTTGTCACCTGATGCAGAGTTCTTTGAAGATAGCAATACGTATTTTAACAACCACTGCCATTTTCCTATTATCTTGTTTTGAAATTCTGTATCATTTCCTATTGTTTTTGTTATTTTCTTTAAGTCTGTTTTTGTCTTTTTCTTTTTAAAATAAAAAATCAGCCAAAGGTGCCTGTGGGCAAATTAAATTGTTTGCAAACAAAAGCATTCATGAACTGAGGCGCCACTGAATGTCACATGTAAGAGTGGTGGGTTAAAATTAAAAAAAAATAGAGCAATGGATTTTTGTGCAAAGAGGAATGTCCTTAAAACTCATGTTTTAGGAGTGTTAGCTCAGTGGCAGGGCACAGAATAGATGGGGTGAGGGAGGAATTATGTTAGGAAGCTTGAGAGGCTCCAGCAGTACCCAAGGCCAGCAATATAAAAGGGCTGAATTCAGCAAAGAAGCACAAAGGGGGAATAGAAGAGACTGAGTGTGAGAGACACTTCAAATGTGGAACCAAAGGAATTAGACATCTGGATGTGGGTGTGTGGAAGAGGGAGGGGTGGAGAGTGACTCAGGACTCCCCAGACTTCAGGGCCGGGTAGCTGGGTGCGGAGGAACGGCACTCATCAAATCAGAAGCCACACAAGCGAGAGCTGACTTGAAGCAGTAGCAAGATCATCCCTTTGGTTTCTGAAACTCTGAGTTTAGGCAGCTGATGGGACACCACATAGATATTTCAAGTGAGGAATAAAGTCTGGAGCTCAGCAGGAAGTTTAAAGCCAATGGAGGCAGTTTGGAGTTCACTTGAAATGACACGGATGTGGGGATGGGTGGCATCATGCTGGAGGAAGAAAGGAAGGCCAAGACCAGAAGCTGCAAGATGGTTTTCTGACATTGAAATAAAGCATGTGAATAAGAGAGGAAGTGAATCAGAAGAATATGATGTTTCCAAGGAATTAAAAAGAGAGAAGCTGAGAAAGAAGGGGAATGAAAATATCAATGCTATTATGATGCTAAGGACCTACAGAAGTTCTTAATAAGATCATAAGATCACTGCTGGATGAAGTCTGAGGAGCAATTGTGTGTGCGTGTATGTGTGTGTGTGTGTGTGTGTGTGTGTGTGTGTGTGCATTAGAAGGAAGGTCAAAAATCAATGTAACTGTTTATAAGGTAAAGAAGTATAAGTAGTGTTTCTAGAAGTTTATTTGCAGATTGGATGGTAGTTTGAATTAATAGATAGTTGCTGTATGGTCATTAGTTCTGTGTTTTGATAGTGAAGATTTTAGGAACATATTTTTCTACATTGTGTAGAAAAGTGCTAATAGAGCAGGTTTCTATACACAAAAGAAAGAAAACAGTAAATGTGCAAGATGTAAAACGCTCAGCACAGTAAGCTTTCGATAATAATACCTACTCTACACCTCAAATTGCTGTACTATGATAGAGGGATTTCTACTTGTTATTTGAAGTCCTTTATTTCTCTTCCAAGATTGTCTGAAAATGATATCCAAACAAATAAATCCAAGCATACTGTGCTCATGAGAAGGTAACTTTATAGCAATACTACAGAAAATGTACCAAAAATTCTTAGCTTGAACTGCATTTTCAACTTAGAAGTGGACTGAAATTAAGTGCTATCAAACTTTTTAAACATTGAGACTCTTAAAATACAAATATATTTGATGTAGGAAGGATTACAGAAGATAATAAATCATGCTATTAATCCCTTGCTGTGCACAGTGATCTCCCCACTTCTTCCCCTAAAGGAACACTGACTATTCAGTGTCTAACATTGAAGAAAGTGAAATCTAAATATTTCAAGGACTATTGGACACAAGCTATGAATGGATATTGATACTTAGAGACCCGAATTAGTCTTGTGAGAGACTCCTATTAGAGTAGGGAGTGATGAAAACTAAGGAATAAATGAGGTCAGGCCAAAGTCTGGTTCACAGTGGGTTTACTAATTCTGTTAATAAAACCTGAGGCCATTTCCCACTCTATGGAGCTATACATGAGACAACTAATACTTGACAAGTGAAATCACCCCCTCATTGGAAGAATTCAACCCAAGGTCTCTGAAATCATCCCTCCTATTTTCTCTACTAAGTGACAAATCAAAAGCAACACTGACGCATGAGTGGGAAGAGAGTAAGAATTTAATCCCACTGGTTAAAAGCTCAAGAACGCAGGGATAGTGGTTTGTATTTGGTTTCTACGTAATTTAGCACTCAGAGAGTAATTATATTAGGTGACATCTGCAGCCAAATAGGAATGGCCTTGGATTTTTCCAACTGTTATTTTCTATCCTACTTAAAAAACATAAGAAACACCTCACATGTACCACAGGAGTCCCCTTACATCATAATTTATGCCAGTGCTGTATTAGCTCCCCCACGCCCTGCTGTAGCATCACTAAAGAGATATGGGCCATGTGGATGTCTTGCAGTTTGAATACTGTTGACCTTTCATATCAAAGACATTGTGCTGATGAGACGAGATAAATAGGAGGTAGTTACTTAGCACAATGGAAGTTTTGCTAGGACACATGAATTACAGATCTGGTGCAATAAACCTTACAATGTTCAGGTTCTTAGGACTTCAATAGTGTTTAGGGGTTCAGTTATCAGGGATATGTGAGCTATCCCCTCCTGAGTAGAAGATGATTGTTGCATCCTGTCCCCATACCACAAAAAAGAACAGAATACCGGTAGGTCATATTGGTTCTCGCGGAAACACACTCCACAGTGATGAACGCACTCCGCGCATGTGAAGAATGCTACGGCTGTGATGTGGATGTTCTGCCTCCAAATCCATGTGTTACAAACCTAACTGCAAGGTGATGACATTAGGAAGTGATTAGACCCTGGAAATTCTGATTTGTTCTCTTATAAAAGTGACCCCAGTAGTGTCTTCAAGAAGGTGACACCTACCGTTATTTTCTAGATCTAGTGTCCTCTGAAAGCTTCTTGTGTTCACAGGTCAGACATTTGGAAAGTGATTGGATTATGGGGTGCTAGAGTTAAGAGTGGGTTAATTTATTTATGAGTTCATAGCTAACTGTGCTGTTAGGAAGTGAGAACTGACCAAAAGGGATGGTCACTGCCCTCAAAGGGTGCATTCTTATTCCCAGCTCTCCCACCTCTTGCTGCTTCCCAGCCGCCCTAGGTCTTATTTTCCTCCACCATGCCCTTCTCCCATGCCATTTTTGCCATGGAGTCAGCTAGTAACACATGGGCTGAAGCCATAAGCCAAAGAAACCTGTGCTTCTTAAGGCTGTGTGTAGTGGCTGTTGTGTCCCAGCAATAGGAAAGCGTCTAATGTGTCTTTGAACCAGAAATTAGACCCCCAACAGACACTGCCTGCCTGCACCTTGACCTTGGACTTTCCAACCTTCAGAATGGCTAAAAAATAAATCTATTGTTTATGAGCTATTTGATTTGTGGTATTTTTTAAATAGCAGCCTAAATGGACTAAGACATCAGTTGACATGGAAATCTTCCAGCTTTTAGAGAGGCAAGGAGCAGGAGGTGGCTCTGCAGCAGACACTGGCGTGGGGCAGGCAGCCTTCATAGTTAGGCCATGTGACTCCACAGATGCTACCGTGCTTAGGTGTCAGTGCAGAGAAGACATACAGTTTGGAGTTCACTCCAAATCCCATGTGGGGGGCTCCCAAGGTAGGCCCCAGAAATTCAAGAGCAAGGGCATATCGCTTACATCTGAGACTTAAGTTCTTAAAAAGTAGGCTTAAGCATGTTGCTGGGCCTAAAGATATAGACTGGCTGAGAGTACAAAAGAAAACAATTTCTGAGCTGTCCATTACCAGCTTGCTTCTCCTGGACCCTGTGAAAGTAGTATTTTCCAGTGTGGAGTTCTAATCAGCTGTAAGTACTGACAATGCTAGTTATAATGGTATTATGTAGCCAATTACTGTGGATTGTAAAGAAGCTGACGGTAACTTAAAAGTAGTCATATTAAGAAGCAATTAAAATTCATTAACACTTTTAAGAATGTGCAAAGTATAAAATATTAAAAATTAAGGGCTATAATAAAATATGAAATCATTACAAAGATGTTACTTTAACTGTATGTTAACTGTATGTTAACAGTATGTTAACTGTATGTTAACAGTTAAAACTCAATAATCAAGACTATTTAAGTTAGTCTTGGGGCTTGAGCTATTTGGTCACTTGGAAAGCAGGGCACAGAGAGGCATTTCTGGAGCACATGATTTTTCAGCTATTTTCCTCATTCATGGAACACATCCAGTTAAAATCAACTAGCAACTAAAATCACCTACTGTGTGAGCCGATACACTGACAATCATTCAGAATGTGGCTGCCTTCTCTTCAGTAGGCACACATTCCAGGAGGTAGTGCAATAAAGAGATCAAACGCTGCCCTCAGAGTCACACTAGCCTGAGTCATGTTCCCAGCCCTAATGCAGACCAGAGGCATAATGTGGAACAAGTCAATTATCCTTTCCCACCCTTAAAATTTAGTTACCTGCTCAAGACAGCATGCTTTCATTTTGGCCACTCTGGAAATGAAGGCATACAAAGTACTTAATGTGATGTTACACAAAGAAATAGTTGCTTTCTAATTAAGTATAGCTGGGAGGCACAAGGGCTTGAAATAAAGCAGCAAGCTAAGTACTGCAGTGAGGTCTGTGGACTAGGTTACACTAAGCCATTGAAAAGCTTCCATTCTGCTTCAAGTTTCTCCTCATTTTAATGCCTTCTTTAATCTCTATCAGATAACTTTCAAACTTCCCCAGTTTATATCAGTATAATAACATTGGATACCTGGTGTGTTTTAGGACATATTATATATATGGAATGGAATTTAATGCACTCATACTAAAGTTCTCATCTGCAATGGTGATTTTCAGCTCCACATTGCAGCATAAGTCAAATCATGGAGCCTCAGGTTGATTTACAAGGTCTTTCTGGTTTATTTATTCTTGGTAATGCCTTAATTCCACATTTCCCCACATAGCTCATGCCTTGAGCTCCCAGTTCAGGTGCTGTTTCCATCTCATGCTCTCTGCCTTTGCCCCTACTCCTCCTTCACCTGGATCTCCACCTGCTGCGCTACCCAAATTACGTCAGTCATCCAGACCTGTGATGGCTAATCTGGGTTGTTGACTTGATCCCTTCAGGGAAGGCTAGTGCTCAGTAGGGCTCAGGTCTGGCAGTGTCTGAGGGCACCGCGGGGAGTGACCTGGAAGGACGCATCTGGACCTCAGCTCCTTTCTTTCTGACTCTCCCCACACTCTCCTTCCTGGGTGCCAGGACATGGGCAGCTTTCTCTGCCATGTTCTTCTGCCATGCAAATGGACCAAAAAGAACCAAAATGTGTTTCTCTCTTAAGTTTCAGTGTCAGATTTTTGTTCCCTTAATGAGAAAGCTGACCAGCCCCTTAGCAAGTGTAACTGACTTCTGAGGCACTCTCCTCATGGCCCTCACCACTGGTGGTCACTGCCAGTACACGAACAGTGCGTTCCCCAGCACACTATCATGCACCATCCTCTAGTGTAAGCACCACACCCAGGTTCCATGATATTTCTAAGGATGCTGGCGAATGTTCTAGTGTTTTAAAAAACAGAAAGATTTTATTTAGACTAAAAGAAAATATTTAGAGGGGCTGGGGAGATGGCTCAGTAGAATAAGCGCTTCCCTGGCAAGCACAAGGGCCTGAGTTCAATCCCCAGTTCTGCTAAAAAAAAAAAAAAAAAAAAAAAAAAAAAAAAAAAAAAAAAAAAAAAAAAAAAAAAAAAAAAAATTAGTATACAATTGTAAGAAATTATTGTTAAATCACTATTATGATAAATATAATTTTAAATTGCTTCACGGTATGGAGACTCATGGAAGCACAGCAGCTAGGTCCTAATAATTCCACGCTGACCGTCTTACATTGCGCTACAAGACAACTCTTCATTTCCCACTTAGAATGTACACGCTGCTGCCAGCAGTCTCCACACCGAAGTTCATTAATATTACACTTAACAAACACAGACATATGAGCAAGGAATCCTTTCATATATCTCTTTCAATATTTCAAAGATTCTAACAGTATATCTACACATATTAAATCCACATATACTAACTGAAAAGTCAGTGCTCTTTGCTTTTAGCTGGCTCAGTGTTCACTAGCTGGAGATGCTAGTGATCTCAGATTGGTTAGGGGGGTCTGGAACATCATTCAAAATGCAGGAGCTCCAAGGGTCAGCCAGATGGCTCAGCAGACAGGCTGCTTAGGCAGGCGCAGTGGCTGGAGTTCAATCCAGGGACCCGCTGAAAGGGCGACTGAGACTGGGTGTGATGGCGCGTGCACCTGAAATCCCAGAGCTTGGGAGACTGAAAACAGGAGGACCACTATGAGTCCAATCTGCACATGAGACTCTGTAGGCCCTGTACCAAATACATTTAAAAAATGCAGGAGTTTCCTTAATGACTAGAGAAACAAGCACTATTATAAAGCCATATGTCAGTGTCATAATATAGTTTCACTATTACAGGCTACTGTTTAATATCTCAGCCTAAACTCGGAATGAAAAACCAATTCACTGGATATAAGATTTTTAAATGGAGTTCAGAAAAGGGTGTAGGTAAAGAGAAACAAGATAAGTGATAAATGGGCTCTGAGATTGCAGGAAGTATATCACCAATGTCCTTTGAACCTTCTCTAATCCCTACTATGTCCTTAGCATAAGGCTAACAGAAGAATCAGTCAAATAGTAATAGGGGCTAGAACACCAATAACTACAGTAGTGGTATAGCAGTTATGGGATGGGTGCACATTCAATAAATATTTTTGGTACAGTAGCCAGTAGACAAGACACTTACTCAAATTGTCTCATTTGAAATATAGAACATAAAAGTGTTAGAAGCTAGCTGTTTGGTGGCAGGTAGGTCCCACCGGCCAGTAAAGACAAACACAGGAAGGCATCCCAGAGATTGTTTTCCCCACCACAGTCCTTGTCCTCCAAATGCCATTTACAATGAGTCTCAGAAATCAACTGCTACAGGTACACTGGCATGCATTGCCCAAGTTCCTGTGCTCCAGACTGAAGGCTGTTTGTACCTCTATAAAGAATTAGGGGGAAATGTCACAAAAGGGGAGTAGGCAAACTAACAGCAGTGGGTTGTGTTTATTCAGTCTTTGTCTTGGCTGCCTGCGAACAGTAGCTACTACACATGGGACTCTGAAGTTTACCGTCAATGTGACAATATGCACCTCATTTTATTGTCACTAAAATGTGGCTGGGTGGGTAGGATTATGCCCACCAGTGAGGAGAAGGACAGAGGACAATGACAGCCTATTTTTCCACTAATATTTTGGAGAAACACTGATCATTTATTGGATGTCCACAAATTCCTCTTATTCCAATATATTCACTTCTTCATGATCTGCCTCAAGGGCATGTCCCGTCTAGTGGTAGAGTCTTCTTCACCCACAACAGTCTGAGCAGCCATTGGGGTTTATTGGAAAGACAGACTATAATGATGGTGATGTTCAGAAAGCTGAAGAACCCGACCCTCAAGACACCCTCTGGGGAGGCTGCACCACAAGACTCTCGGGGAAGGTGACCTGAAGAAAGATTTTTCCAGAAAGACAGAGGCACAGTATCTGAGCTGCCCCAGCTGCTGCTGATCCCAGGTGTCGCAGCTGACTGTGACCAGGGGAGAAGCCCAGGCCAGGCCAGCAGGAAGACATAAGTCAATGCCCAGAATCCTGAGTAAAGCAGATAGCTATTGTTGCTTTGAGGGCTGGAATGGTTTGCAATGAAGTGATATATAATGGAAACTGAGGCCAAAAAATGTAGCTGTCTGGCCTTTTTCTTCTTTTAATTTAAAAAAGAAAATAAGGTCACAGTTGGAAGTGACCTAAAGAGACTATTTTAGGCCTTTGTGTCCCACTGATCTATGGGTTAAGTGGACAGTTACTAAAGATGATTTGTCATTCTCAGCCTGGTAGTTTGTTTTCTTTTAACTGGAAAAAAAATCACTGCTAACTTTACAGGAAAAGAAATAACAAAAATCTAACTTTAAATATTATTCTTGTGTGATTTAACACTGAATTATGAAGTTGATAGTTGAAGGTTAAATAACCTTCAGAGATATTTCCCCCTAAAAAACCAACAGCACTTGGAAAAATAGACATGAGTATTTTTATTTCCCTGAAAGTTTTTAGTAAAGCAGACAGAGCTGTTTTGTCAAATTATTATCAGTACCTTTACTGAGGTCACATGCTTAAGGCTAACTCAAATTCCTTAATTTTATTTACTAATCCACTTGGAAGCATCAAATATTCTTCAATTTCATCCAAATATTTCATAATGGGGCTAATTTATTTTTGTTTATGAGCTTACATATGTTTATAAAATGTTAAATAATTTCTAAATATAGTCATAAGACTATTTCCACAGAGAATACTGTGGAAAATATGGCTGTTTTCTCCTATTTTCCTACGTATCAAAATTCTGATAAACATTAGTTGAAAACACCAAAAATTTCTATTATAAAGTCTGCCCAAGTTGTCTCTGCTGAATGAGGGAAGAAATATATTTGTATTTAAATGCAAGTACAATGGCAGAACCTGACTGTAAAGCCTGCATTGGCAGCAGGAGTTATATTCAGAGTTGCCATAGCAGCCACCCACATCCACACACACAGGGGTGATGGGGGAAAGAGGCAGGCAGCGAGCAGAGCACGGAGTTTATTGTTAAAGAGACAGAAGTACCCATCAATGTAATTGCAAGCAGGGATCCTAACTTTTATTCTGAGCCATCGTTAAAGAAAGAAAATTTCCCAGTGTTGCTGTGCCTGTTAAGTGATTGTTCTTTAAACTCATCTACCATCTATCTGCATCTAGCTTTGAAACTTTACTGGATGCTGAAACTATGCAGGGGGATGTGGGAATTCAGATCACCACGCATGCACTAGAGCTAACAGGACTTTGCAATTACACAATCCAGAGCATTCAGAATCATAGTAGCAAGAGTAAAGCACAATTCTACGACTCTGATAAAGTAACTTCACTTTTTGAGTATCCTCATCTGTAAAATGGGTCTAATAAAAACACGTAAGTCAGAGAACTGTTACAAGGATAAAACAAAATAGCACAATTAATCAATTAATAAATTGAAGATCTGTAAGTGTCAGTACCTAGTACAAAATTAATGTTCAATAAATATCTGCTTTATTATGGTTATTAATACTCACAAATCCGGGGCTGGAGAGATGGCTCAGTGGTCTAAAGCACCTACTTGGAACAAGCTTAGCAAAAGCATCGGGGACCGCGGTTCAATCCCCCAGCACCACATGCCAGCCAGCCGCGCCCCCTGGTGGGCTGAGCTGGCCTCTCTC
>NW_004524650.1:1129818-1136067 GCF_000260255.1 Octodon degus | reverse complement strand
TCTCTCTCTCTCTCTCAAATAAATAAATAAATAAAATTTAAAAAAAAATACTCACAAATCTTTATTACAGACTAGAAGAGCATGGTTTATAATGCATAAATTGCTAAAACAAATACAAGCACTTGGTCAATAGACCAGGGAAAAGATAATTGATGTTCTTCCAGTAACTGGGCAGATAATGCCTTCTCCCACAGCAGTGTCTTTGAAATATTCTTTTGGTGGCCTAAAGGGCCAAGTAACTATTTCATTATGATTAAACATTTGTCCCTTCTGGAGAATGCTGGTTACACAGTAAAATCTAATATCTATCAGTGCTAGAATATTTATGCAACAGTCACTGGAGTCAGGGAACATTCTGGAATTTATCTTCCATCATGTGCTTCAATACCTATCTATATGCAAATATATTTGCAAGTCACACACAGATATTAATGTAAACATCAGATTTTGAAGTAACAGCAATGAATGTAAAGTATTGGGTAACTCCTCACTCATCTGAAATTTTCATTTTTAAGGCTGAGGACTTCATATTAAGCAGAAGTGGAAGTCGGAGTCAAGAGTGTTAGTGGATATGGAAGAAATGCACGGGTCAGCATATTTCATGTCAGGCCCACAGGTACCTGACAATGTGTAGGAGAAACCAAAGCTGATGAGTTACAGAAATCAGAAGAAATGAGAGGAATGGAGTTGGTTAGAAGAGTGAGAAGGCGAGAAGGGAGCTGTAAGAGACAAATTCTACAGAATTCAGTAGGCAGCGGAAGAGAAAATGAACAGGATGACGTTAACTCCATACAAATTTTCTTGATAGGATATGTTTTGAGTCCAGGCTATGGAAGATAAAAGTAATCTGGCTTTAAAATTTTTAAATGTTAAAATGTACACCCTAAGGCTTTTGAAATTATTGACCACTGAAATGGCAGTGTGCAATGGTACGGTTTCCGTTTTAAATTATCTTTCCACCTTTATGTCTGTTCTCAAGGAGCAGTGTCACAGGGTGTCGTTGTAGATTCTTTGCTCTCAGTGAGCCTGATGTGATTTCATTTGAAACTTTTCCATCACCAAGTAGCATTTTTATTCTTTTGGCAGAACCAGGGATGGAACTCAGGCCCTTCTACTGAGCCATCTCCCTGGCCTCAAGTAGCATTTTTTTTTTCTAGAACCAGGGATTGAACTCAGGCCCTTGCACTTGCCAAGTAAACGCTTATTCTACTGAGCCATCTCCCCGCCCCTATCAAGTAACATTTTGAGAGTGAAGACAATCCTGATTTCTTTCAAGTCATTAGAAATAATCAAGTTGGGCTTCAAATTGGGCCTGAGTCTTTACAACTCTCTTGTGAATAAATTGAAAGGAAGGAAGTAGACATTAGTTCCATTAGAAACGATAACGCCCCAAAGGCATTTAAATTCTCTGAATTTCTTAGGGATCTTATGGCAAAGCCTACAGGGAATGCCCCTGGAGTCCAACTCCACAGCTGCAAGGTGCATCCTGGTCAAGGCAGGACACGTTGATGACAGGGCTCCCGGCTCAAGTGCTGCCCGCCAAGCCTATTCTTCTTTTCATTCTTTCCTAGATCTATATAACACACTCAGTTGTGACCACTTATTCACCCTAAAAGGCCCTAAGCCAGCTGCCCTTGGGGCCTGAGTCTTACCACTAAATGGATGGCAAATGATCCATAATAAAGTAGAACTACAGTTTCTAAAGATATTTTGATTACTGTGAGAAAATATTAAAACACTGATTGAGATGTTGTGATGATGCAACTACTAGCAATAAAAGTGTTTTCTATAAACAGAGTGCCCCCTTTTCACCCCCACAAGGGAATACTAGAGCTTGAGTAGGAAGGCAAGGGCCCAGACAATCCTCTTAATTGCATTATTACCAGCTCGCGGGGAGTGCTAGAGAGCAAACATGTTTCCATTAAGTCCTATTTAACACAAAGACAAACAATATTCACAATAGAAATACAAATGGCTATATTTTTGTTAATATAACTAACTACCCACACATGATCTCATGAGAGTCAAGTGACTTAATTTCATTCACAGTGCAAACACCAATTATTAGAAGTAAATTAAAAGGCCAGTAGAAAGCTATTACTGGTGTCTAATGAGTGATTTCATTATGGTAAGGCAAGGGAAGGATTTCTAGCCTAGAAGAATGATCAGAAATGTATGCTCAGGGGATTGCACACTCCTTACTTACTGCCAGATACATGGCGGCATAGACGCTGAGAGCCGCTTCTTTGGAGGGGAAGGTTTTCCTCGCTCTCATGATGAGATCTGGATTCCCCGTGCAAGCCTCTTCCCCACTGATGAACTGTGTGTACTGCTGGCACCCAAGCGCTGTATAGTTGGGCTTACACAGGGCAAGAAAATGTGGAGCCAGATTTCCTGTAACGACTTGTCCAGCATTTACAAAGATATCTGTAGCAAACAGTCCAAATGTATAAATTCCTGAGGAAGAAAGCAAAGAATTTTTTATTTTTTGGTGTATCAGCTCACAATGGGCCAAAATAAAAACCTTTTATACGTTATGAATCATTGGTTATTCGATAAATACATGCACCTGGTTTATTTTATTTCCCTCCTTTCCGGTTTCTCCATGGCTTTCTAGAGTAGTGGCAATGATAAATGATTTAGCACATGGAGCTGTCTACCACTGCCACATTTTTATGCATGGCAGGTTTATAAGACATAAGATTAAAAAGAAAGAAAATATATTGTTTCATTGATATTTGGATACTACATGCAAGTTTTGTGTAGCAATCTTTTCTGTTTGAATCTTACATATTTGGAAATTTAAAGAAAAACCATGACTCCAATATTAGAAAATTATTTGTGCTTTTCCATATAATAGATGATAATAATGAAAATGTAGAAAACAATCAAGAAATATGTGTCTAAGAAGAAAATCTAATTTATTAACAAAACTATGTGATTTTTAAGTAAAGCAATAAACCAAAGACACATTGTTTTGGTACAGTGTTAAAAGGTTCTGGTGGTTTTTATTTCCCAAATTTATAAAAGCATGATTGTTAAAAGGCTGTATTTAGGTAATGTGATGTTTAAATGGAGACAGGTAGCCCTTGAGAGGGTATTGTCTATCATGTTCACTAATGTCAGCAATCTTTATATTTTCTGGTTTAAAAAAAAATTCTCACTAATATAAAGCATGGCAGTTGTCTCTTTCTGATATGCCTCTTCAGCCCATTCTGATTTGTATTGTCTCTGTTGGAGATGCCAATTAGCAGTAAAATCCAATGCCATCAGTTTTCATTTAAATATAGTGGAAATTCTTAAGTAAACTGCTTTCAGATTAATCTCCCTAGGGCCTTCAGAAACAGTTTTGTAAAGCACAGAATAGCTGGTAATTCAGTTCCTCCCTCTCTTTTATATATTGCCTATTTATCAAATGGGGGGCAAGTTAGTAAACAATAGGTCAATTCACATTCTAAATTTAAATTTCTTCATGCTATTAACACTTAGTCACTTGAGTTACCCAAAGGTATAAAATTAAGTACACAGACTTTTTCTCCTTTTGTAAGAATGGTGTACATTAATCTGAAACCAAAAATGAGCTGTACATTCTGAATCATTGGTTATTATTATCAAAATTTAGGAAAAAATAATTTCTTTGCTATTAATTTCAATAAACTTAAAATCATTCTTTTATAATTTTGGAAAATAAAATCCACCAGAACCTTTTAACCCTATACCAAAACAATGCTTCCTTGATTTACTGATTGGTTCACTTAAAAGTCATGTAGTTTTGTTGCAAAATAAGATTTTCTTCTTAGTCACATATTTCTTGATTGTTTTCTACATTTTCATTATTTCTATTATATGGAAAATCACCTAGAAAGTTGCACAGGCTCAAATAATTTTCTAACATCAGAGGCATCATTCTTCTTTCAATTTCCAAATATTATGCAAGAGTCAAGCAGAAAAGATTGCTACACAAAAACCTGCATGTAGTATCCAAATATCAATGAAACAAGGACATGAGTTCCTTCATCTTAAAATTCTAATCAAAAACAGAATACCTATCTTTACTCTCACTAGCTTTCCATGACTCATATACAAAATAAAGTTACTGAAAGCAGAAATTTGGGAGAAGAGAAATGAAAGAGAACTGAGGTCAGGATGATGCTAATGTATGCAGTCTCCCCTTTCAAAGCCCCAGAACCAAACACAGGAATGTAAATTACAAGCTCTCTTCATCTATATTCCTTTGAAATCTCGGCTAAGATGCGTTCATTTTATTTAACTCAAGTATTCTTATCTAGCATAACTACTCATCTAGCAAGACAAATATTTGATAAGAGTATAGAAATGTCTCTTGGTATTTGTGAAGTTCTCCAATTTGTTTTAGAACTGAAATATCAGCACATCAGCTCCAAAGCCAATCTTGTAATAAACAACACAGATAATTTTCAAAGTGGGACCCATGAGTTTATTGATCATCTGTTGATCCCAAGATATGTCACTATACAGAGGAAGTCTTCTTATAGAGTAATGTTTAAGTTATACGCTTCCATTTTAATGGAACAAACTAGAAACAACCAAATCATGAAAAGAGACTAAAAAAGAAATCAAGCTTTCCTAAATGTTTTATAAAATCATCTAAATAATAAATAAGGAAAAACATAAAAACACAGATTACTTGGTGCCACACAAATATTTAGAAATGTGTGTGTAAATGTAGGGAAATATTTTAGTTTTACATAGACAGGAAATAAATTCACTTAACAGTATTTAAGAAAGCATCAATTCATCAAATGTGTTTAATTTTGTATACCTTATTGATTATGGCTCATTTTGCTATTTTAAATGATTCACATACAAAGAAAAATGAATCAAGAAAAATATTGTTGCATTTTTAAAGATATCTTTATAAGGTTTCATATAAAAGTTATTCCTTCAACAAGATAAATGAGGAGTTGGAAGACACATAAACTGTTGGCAATGTAAAGAACATTTAATGGATAGGAAGGCCTTTTTTCTTCCAAGAGAGCCACAGGCCTGCAAGTATCTGGCCAGCCTTTATCGACTTCATCTACGTATGAGGTCAGCCTTGCATAACATCGCCAATGTTCTCATCGTGGTTCCGTCAACAGGAGAAATATATTGAATGATTACAGCATCACTAATGCATCTCCTAATGTTGATTAGAATTTATGTTAGTTTTGATTTAATATATAACTATATATTATTATTTTTTACTTTTTACAATACTAGCTTTGAGACGCAGGACTGCTCTATCACTAAGCTATATTCACAGCCTTTTTAATTTTCCATTTAGAGATATATTCATTTTTATCTGCTGAAAGTAGAATAATGCAATAACTTATATTAAATTTTGTTATTTCACTTAAATAGTTTTGACCAAGTTTCTACTGAACTGAATGTTCAGCAAAGTTTCAAGGCTCATATTTATTAGTGGTAATATGTGAAAATGAAAATTAAAACAGCAACTAACTTTTAATAAAACCACCAATATATTTTTGTTTATGTAAAAATAGCTCAGAAGTAGAGCACAGAGCTATTTATTAAATACAATATTTTCCAAGCACTTTACTTATTTTCATGATAGAGAACATAGAGCCTATATTAGAATTTCTCCTTAAGCATTATTTCTGAAATTTTATCAACATAATAAGTCATTTATTTTAATCATGCAATTATTAGTTTCTTAAAGATATTAAATATTCAAATGTTTGAGGTCATTTTTTTATCATGGAAATGATTCTTAAAGTCAGACATTGCAATGTGACTGATAAGGTCATATGTGATATTCATTTATAAAATAAAATTGAAATATTCCATAGAAATTATAACTAATATTTGTGTAGAGTAAAAATATGCATTCAGCATGAATAAAACAACTGAAGGAACACATACCTAGAAATCGGACAGTACGACGCACCAGTGGGTTTATATAGCAACAGTCTCCAGTTAAAATAGTTTTCTCCTGATTTTCAAAATCTCTCGTGGCAAGTTGTAGGCAAAACACAGCTGTTTCTCCAACTATTATCTTGCAAAGAAACAAAGATGAAGAATATTAAAATATAACCAGTATAAGAATTTAGTTTCAGGGCTGGTGAGATGGCTCAGTGGTCTAAAGCACCCACTTAGAACAAGCTTAGCAAAGCACAGGGACCGCGGTTCAAACCCCCAGCACCACATGCCAGCCAGCCCCGCCCCCTGGTGGGCTGAGCTGGCCACACACACACACACACACACACA
>NW_004524650.1:1128681-1129718 GCF_000260255.1 Octodon degus | reverse complement strand
TCACAGCTGAATTCTGCAAGAAATTCATAGAAGATATAATCCCTACACTCCTCAAACTCTTCAGTGAAATTGAAAAGAAAAGAGTTCTCCCAAAATCATTCCTGGAGGCAAGTATTATGCTGATACCAAAACCAGGGAAAGACGCAGCTAAGAAAGAGAACTACAGGCCAATCTCCCTCATGAACATAGATGCAAAAATCCTTAATAAAATCCTACCAAACAGAATACAGCAAAACATCAAGAAGATCATACACCATGACCAAGTAGGATTCATCCCAGGGATGCAAGGATGGTTCAATATTCAAAAATCTATAAATGTAATACACTATATCAACAGAGTGAAAATTAAAACCACATGATCATTTCAGTTGATGCAGAAAAGGCTTTCGACAAAGTCCAACAATCATTCATGTTCAAAGTCCTACAGAAAATTGGAATAGAAGGCCTCTACTTCAATCTGGTAAAAGCCATTTATGACAACCCAACAGCTAATATAATTCTCAATGGGGAAAAACTGAAATCCTTTATTCTCAAATCAGGTATAAGACAAGGATGTCCTCTATCACCCCTCCTCTTCAATATAGTTCTGGAATCATTAACTACAGCCATTAGACAAGAGGGAAAAATAAAAGGAGTAAGAATAGGTAAAGAAGAAGTGAAACTATCATTATTTGCAGATGACATGATATTTTATTTGGAAGACCCAAAAAACTCCACTAAGAAACTACTAGAATTAATAGACAAATTCAGTAGCATAACAGGATATAAAATCAATCACCGAGGAAAATGAAATATCTGGGAATTCATCTAACTAAATAAATCAAATATCTTTTCACGGAAAATTACAGTATTTTGAAAAAAGAGATAACAGAAGATTTCAGAAAATGGAAAGATATTCCCTGCTCCTGGATAGGAAGAACCAGCATTGTGAAGATGGTCATACTCCCAAAATTGTTGTATAGATTTAATGCTATTCCTATGAGACTACCACCAACATACCTCCCAGACCTAGAGAAAATGTGCCTAAAATTTATCTG
>NW_004524650.1:1123295-1128581 GCF_000260255.1 Octodon degus | reverse complement strand
CTGTAATCAAAAAAGACCTAGAATAGCAAAGGCAATCCTGGCCAACAAAGACAAAGCAGGAGGCATTACAATTCCTGACTTGAAATTATACTACAAAGCTACTGTAATAAAATCAGCATGGTATTGGCAACAAAATGGACCTGAAGATCAATGGAATAGACTAGTAGATGCAGAGGCTTCTAGGAATGCACTCAGCAACCTGATCTTTGACAAAGGGGCCAAACACACTTACTGGAAGAAAGATAGTCTCTTTAACAAATGGTGCTGGAAAAATTGGCTCTCTACATGCTGAAGATTAAAACTTGACCCAGGTCTATCACCATGCACTAAACTAAAATCAAAATGGATTAAAGAACTGAGCATTAAATCAGAAACACTAAATCTCCAAGAAGAGAAAGTAGGGGGATCTTTTGAAGACATAGTGGTAGGCAAAGAGTTCATGAACAGAAACCAAATCACATGGGAAACATTTGAAAGAATTAACAACTGGGACCATCTCTTATTGAGAAGTTTTTTCATGTCAGAAGAAATTATCAACAAAGTGAAAAGACAACCCACAAACTTTGAAAAATTCTTAACTAATAAGCACTCAGACAAAGGTCTGCTCTCTAGAATATATAAAAAACTAAAGAACATTAGGGCCCCTAAATTTAAAGACCCAATCCAGAAATGGGCACCCGAGATGAACACACACTTCTCAGAAGGCTTCAGAAACTTGAAGCCTTCATATTTAAGTGGATACCCCTTGAAGATATACTTATTAGTGAAATAAATCAGACCCACATCTGTAAATGTCGTATTATCTCCCTAATGTAAAGACTTACAATTCTGTATATGACTTGGTTTCTAAATTTCTTTGTAAAAATATGTAAATGCTTATTTCTACTTTTATATAATTATTTTTTTCCTTCATATTCTGTAAGGACTTAAAGTTCAACATATCAATATCTGGTGGAAAATACCTGTTCCAGGATATGCCAAAATGTTTGATATTTCTACAGATAGGATAAACCATACATCATATATTGCAGGTTAATAAATAGCTTCTCTTCTGGAGGGTTAACAACCTAAGTTAGCAGATCAAAATTTGGAGAAAAGAAGGGCTGCATGATTAGCCAACATTTTGGCCCTAGCCTTTCAAGTTCAGTGAAGACTCAGGACATAGGAGTACCTGTACTGTAACAACATGTAACTCAGTTGTGCTCCAAACTTTCTGATCAAGAAGATTATGAAGTCACAGAGAAAAGTGTTCGCGGATTTAAAGTGAGCCTGGGGAGAATCACATGGAGAGAAAAAACATTTTCTCAAGCTTTCACAGAGAGCAAATTGGTCAAGTAATGGCCGTGACTCATCCTCAGGTCAGTCACTGACAAAAGAATGTACAAAAGGTGGTACAGGGCTACAGGATAAATCCTGAGAGTACTTAGCTGACCTTATCAGATACAAAAGTTACAATTCTGGGTATATAGGTCTTGCTATATTTTGGTCTTAACCATCCAGTAGAAAAGTATAAAAATGAGGTATATAAGGTAAATCCATATTAATACGATGAGCTCTAAAAGGCTCAAGTCAATAACTTCTGAGGATAACCCACTAATATTATAGACTGCTAGACAGTATTAGATGTTTAGTTGAATTCAAACACTTATAGTATTTAGATGCCAATAGAATATTCACCTCTGACAGGACAAAAAAATAAATAAATAAATAAATAAAAATTTTTAAAAAAGAAAAAAATGGAAATAGAAAAAAAAATGAGAAGAAAGATTTGAACTAATAGTGTTTGAACAGGATATCATGCCTGCATCTTGTACTATGAATAACTGCTATGAAGACAACAATATGGAATGTGTTAATTATTGTAACTATCCTACTAACCTGTTTTGAAACTGTCTCATTGCTATTTGTTTCTCAATAAAATCAATAAAAAATAGTTAGCTGAAAAAACCTGGCTGTATAAAATGTCAGTGAACTCATTCCCCACTTCCCTGGTTACTAGGAAGAAGAGAGAAAAGTTTAACACAAACGAGGACAAACATTGATTCCTACAATGGGAAAGAAAAGTATAATCTAAAAATGACAGAGGTGGAGAAAAAAAGCATTTATGTAGTGTTGCAAGATTTATTTACAGTACAAAATGGCCAAGTGAAGACATTGGAATTTACTTTACCCTTCAGATCCCTGACTTAGAAAAACATTCTTTTCTTATAGCATTTTTGAAGAGTCATGCTTTTCACAATTTGACTGCCGCGTGGTAGCTTTTGACATCTGTATTTGGGGAGAATTGTCAAGGACCTCAGCAGGGCAGAGGTTCTTTATTACAGTCTGGCAGTAGACAGTAATTCTACCGCTTTTTCTTTCTCTGTTTTCTTTTGGCTACTTTAATTTGTCTTGCTGCATAGTTGAGTTTTTTCCTCTTCAAAATAGACATTTATGTTTTGCAATGGACTGCATTAGTAGTGGCCACCTGTCACTGCCATAGCATCATGTTATGGGGATAAAGATTCAGTGGCATAAACCATGATGGCCTGAATAACACTCCTTTTTATGAAAGTAGGCTTTCGAGGCCACAGCTCTGCCTGAGAAAGCAGGAGCAGTGTGCCTCGCAATTTCAGATTCATCACACAGTTCCTTCCCCAGAGGCCATCTTCTTCCAGTTTTTGTGACTTTCATCTCTCGCATTTTTAAGCAGACCGCCAGAGCAAATGTCTTTTAAGGCCAGTCAATTTGTACTGAGAAAGGGACTAGATAGATGCTTAGAGGACTTTATTTTGAAAATGCTTTTATGGGAACAGTAAATGACAATTACAAAAGAAATACTTATGATTTACCACACTATTAAAAATGTTTAAAGAGAACATACAAAGAAAAGCATGACTGAGATTCAAAAATAAATGAACAAAGCAAATCTTGGAACATGCTCTACTTTTGCAGACTCCTTGTATTATGTGTAAGCACAACAATTCCTATTATTGCTCACAGAGTATTGGGAAAATATATAATTATAAATTAAATGTAAAACCTTAAAAGCACTGAATCAGCTGAATTTATTAAGCAAGCAATTCAAGTACCTTCAATAGATAATGGGAAATATACCTTTTCTGAATGTACTCATTATCTCAAATGCTTTTATGTTTATTCTATATACATATTACATAAATCCATGCAAGTACGCTCTTTGTCACTTAAAAATAACATTAGTACTTATCACAAATAGAATAGGTACTGTTCTAACATCTTATATTTACTAGATTCAGTTCTCACTACTAACCTGTGAGATAATTATTATTAACCATTTTAAATATGAAGGTATCAAAGCTAGTAATGGTAGACCTGAGGTCTAAACACAAGTGATTGGTCTCTAATTTTCATATTATATTACCATATCACTATAATATTTTATTGTTTTATTTTATATTAGGAAGAAAAGATAAACTTTATCCTAAATTCTGCACTTAGGTGTCAGGAATTTGTTCTTTAAAAAGTAAACCTAGCTAAATGAGTGTGGTACTTGGAGTGGCGTTTTGACTTAATTGGCTTTGGAACCCACCTCACAAACTGGTAAAGCACATTGTAGGGGGTCGGTGGTTATGGAGGCATGGCCCTGAGTTCAATGTCTGGTCCTTTGCTTCTTCCTCTGTGTCACTCTCTGCCAGTTCTGCTTCCTGGCCACCTTGACTTAAGCAGCTATCTTTCACCACATCCTTCACCACAGTACCTCTGCTTTGGAGCCAGTTTGTCAGGACTGAGAAACCTAAGCAGATGAAACATATCTCAAAGTATGAGTGTTAGGTGTTTAGGTACTCAAAAAGTGATTAATGATAATATGTTAACAAGCAGTTATATTTATTCAAATAGAGTATAAGACAGAGTCCATATTGGTGGACAAAATGGGATGGAGTTGGTAATATTACATTTTTTGCATTATCTCCCAAGACTACTGAGTTTTATTTTGAAAATCAGTTGACTGATCCAAAATGTCTTTTGAAATATTGGGGAAGGGGCAACTTTGTGAAAGCTGAAGAAAGATACATGGTTTCAGGTAATACTTAACAAGAAGTTCATTTAAGGAAAAATGATTGAGCTTTGCAGAAAAGTTATAAATTAATATTATTTCCAAAAATACTGATTAGATGTTTACTACAGAAGTTGAGTACCTTATAAAAATACCACACCTTTTTTATACATTCCTTAGTTTATGGACATTTGGGTTGTTCCAAGATTTAGCTGTGACAAACTGTGCTGCTATATATGTTGCTACGATATGATGTTGTAAGTCTTCTGGAATAATACCCAGGAGGGGAACAGCTGGGTTGAATGGGACTTCTAATCTTAGCTTCCTGAGGACTCTCCACACTGATTTCCAGTGCCCACTCCCAGTGGCATTGGACAAGCATTCCTTTTTCCCCAAAAGCTCCTCCAGCACTTGATATTGGTTGACTTCTTGATGACAGCCATTTCTTCTGGGGTGAGATGGATACCCAGCAATGTTTTAACTTACATTTCTTTAATGACCAATGATATTGAACATTTCTTTCATTTATTTATTTGCAATTTGTATCTTTTCATCTGAGAAGTGTGTTTGCATCTTAGATGTCCAGTTTTGGATTCTGGGGACCTGATTTATTTTTAATTCATTATATGCTCTAGATAGATGTTTTATGTATGAAGAACAGTCAGCTAATATTTTTTCTCAGTTCATGGGTCTTCTTTTTACTCTGTAGGTGATTTATTTTGACCAGCAGAAACTTTACAAAGAAGATGAGATCTCAGTTGTTGAGTCTTTGAAGTATTTCCTGTGCAGTATGGTTTTTGTTTGTGAACTCTCTGCCTACCCCTATGACTTCAAGACTTCTACCTACACGCTCTTCCAGTAGACTTAATGTTTCTGTTTTAGTATTTAAATCTTTGATTCATTTTTACTTTAGTGCATGGTGATAGACATGAGTCTAATTTTAGACTTCAGGATGTGAAAAGCCAGTTTTTCCAGCACCATTTGCTAAAAAGGCTTTCTTTCTTCCAGTAAACATGGTTGGCCCCTTTGTCAAAGATAAGGTGGTTAGGTGTGTTTGTAGTTGTGTCTTCATCTTCCAATCTGTTTTATTGATTCACATGTCTGTTTTTTGTTTTGTTTTTGCCAGCACCATGCTGATGTTTTTACCACAGTACCTTCCTAATACAATTTAAAGTCACAGATTGTGATACCTCACACTTGCCTTTTGTTGTCCAGGATTTTTTTTTTTTTTTTTTTTTTTTTTTTTTTTTTTTTTTTTTTTTTTTTTTTTT
>NW_004524650.1:1116840-1123195 GCF_000260255.1 Octodon degus | reverse complement strand
CACACACACACACAAATAAATTTAAAAAAGTTAAAAAAGAATTTAGTTTCAAAAACATACCAGAAAGCCTCCTTTGAAAAATAATCTTGATGTGAAACTGAGTTATACTGGATAACTAGACTCTTTTATTATACTTTGTCATATGTAGCTATGTATGACTGGCCTAAAGGAGAATTGATATTTAATTTATAAAAACCACATTTTTCTCAACCCAAGGAAGTATTAAAATGATGGATTGGAATACACAAAGGAATTTGGGGGAAGTACTCAATTATTTTTCAGATGTAATTGAGTGTCATTTTCTTTTAAGTGACTATTTTTGATTTAAATTTAATTTACTTCTATTTGAATCTTCTAGGGCCAATCAAGTAGCTCAGCAGATTAAGTGCCTACAAGCAGGCGTAGGATCCAGGGGTTCAATTCCTGAGCCTGCCTTGCTGGCCCCGCCCCAGGGGCATGCTGAGACAGCAACTGAGATTGGGTGTGGTGGTACATGCCTGTAATCCCAGCTCTTGGGAGGCTGTAAACAGGCAGATCACCATGAGTCTGATCTAGTAGTGAGACCCTGAACACCTTGTGGATCCTTCCCTAAAAATACCAAAAAAAAAAAAAATCTTCTCTAAAATTTAAAACATTCTCAGAATAGTTTTGAAAGAAATCTAATGTAGGCACACTAATTTAAAATCATATTAATAATTCAGCAAAAATACATTTGGTATTGAAATTATCCTATTCTGAACTATTATTACATAGTCAATCATAATCGTTAATATATTCTTTACACTTTAGAATACATGTATTATGTTCATCTACATAGAAGCCATATGAAGCAGGAATATTATCATACTCTTTTTGCAAGTGAAGAAAGAAAGATTTGGAACCCAAATGAATTGCCCAAGGGCTAGGAAGGAGAACCATATTCTGGTACCGATTAATTGCCTTACTCGTAACTTATGAAAACTGTGTTCTACTTGTGTTGTACCATTTGCAGTTATTTTCACACGTGTCTCAAAATTACCAGCAAAGTATTAGCACAAGCATTATTAGTGTGTTTAATGAATGAGGGCATCAAAATTTCAGGAAATTAAAGGCAGGCCAGAAAGCTCAGTGGACTAAAGTGCCTGCTTAAGGCAGGCACAGCAACCAACCAGGGTTCTATCCCTGGCATGCTGCACTGAGATGGCAACTGAGACTGGAAGTGGTGGAATATGCCTGTGATCTCAGCAGTTGGGAGGCTGAAAACAAGAGTATCAATACAAGTCTGATCTGTGTAGTGAGACCCTGTCAGACCCAGTACTAAAAATACATTTAAAAAAATTTGGAAAATCAAATATCAATTCTCCTTTAGGCCAGTCAAGATCAAGCAGCAATTTCTGACTGGTCTTTATCTCATGGCTCTATTTAATACCATGGACAAATAAAGGCTTAACAAGAGAAAAGCAAACTATAGCCAAGAAATAGTATGTCTGCAAATTTGTCATGCTTACGTTTATCCTTAGTACTGTATGTCTTTTACTGTGTCTTGTCAGAGCTCATTAGCATGCTGTATTGGGAGTCCTTCATATTCCCAGGCGCTGAGGCTAGAGTGTGTTTGTAGAATCCATGTGTTGAAACCCCCAACATGATGGGTCAAAGGTGTTTGAAAGTAGGTCCTTTGAAAGGTAATTAGGATTCAATGAGGTCAAGAGCTTGGGGCAACTGCCATGGCTTCAATGTCTTTGTAAGAAAGAAACCCTGTGGCTTCATAAGGAGACCTGAGTAGCACGCTTGCTCTCTCTCTCCATGTGACGCCCTCTACTAGCTTATCATGCAACAGTAAGGTCTTCTCCAGATGCTGAACAGATACACCACCGGCATGAAGCTTTTGAACTTCTTCACTTCCAGAACTGCAAGCTAAATAAGTTCCTATTCTTTATAAATTACCCTCTCCACCGTATCTTTTGTAGCAATAGAAAAGAGACTAATCACGGGGGAAATGTTTTTGGAATTTCTATGAAAAGTATGAGCAGAAGATATGCAAAGCAGTCAGTGGAAGTAGAGACGGGATCAAGGCAGATGAGGTTTGCAATCTACTTTTACCCTAAAGTGAACAACAGATTATAGAGCATCCATTAACTCTAACTCTTCATTTTAGTCCCTTTTCCTGGCCTTGTCCTACAGCAGTGCTGTATCTCCATGAAGGTCGAGGTAAAATGGTAACACAGAAAATGGTGAGTTGGAGTATATTTTACAAGTGTGGTCTTGCCTATGTAGTTTTCTGTTGAATCTGAAAAAGATCAAAACTTCAAATTTCTCCTGAATTTCAATTTTGCTTTTGATGAAGGAGAGCAGGTGTGTTATGAAATAGCTCATCCAGGTAAAGGCGGCACGAGGACTGTTTGGCTGAGTATATCAGCTGGCACTGGGGCTTCAGGAGAAGCCAATACATAGAGAATTTGTTTTTAACACTTTCTTACTTCCCTTTCTAAAGAACTCTTTCATGTATTCCCTCCTTTTGTTGCATATCAAAATATACTATCACTAGGATATTTTTAAGTTTTCAGTTTTAACTTGTAGGTCTGTTTTGTTGTAGGATGTTCCAAATTGCAATGATCTTCCATCCACTCCACTTGAAGATTAATCCATCACAGGTCCCCAGTGATGGATTCTTTCATTCAGTTCTCCACAAAAACTGCCAGTGGGTCTCCACTCCAGGCTGCTCATACACTAACCTCTTCAGAATATAATAGATTACAGGTAACTCTTGTGGAATGTGGAAATGTATCCCATCTTCCTCCTCCTTATTTTCAAAAGATCAGAAGGTCCTAGTCTGCTATTGATCTTCTGATAACCAACTTCTGCCTTGTTCCTGTGACCAAGACTTTTCGTGGCACTCTAGTTCTGATAAGCAGATCTAGTGTGCACATGGCCTGACTTGACAACTCTGACTTCCTAGATTCCTTCCAGACTAAGAAATTGCTTTTTGACTGAAAAGAGCCTTGCCCCACTCTGCTTGTGCTACTCTCTCCACTGCCCTTCCTAAGGTTGACTTTGCTTGCCTGCATCTCAGCACATTGCATGTTCCTGCATTTGCTTCTTGGGTACTGGGCATATCTGCAAAAATAGCATATCAGTCAATGCCATTGGCTACTACTATTAGACCTTCACTTCAATCATATTAAGCAAAACAGAATTTATTCCAGGACTGGTGGGTTATCACAGAGACTAAGGGAAAGGGTTGGAGATTAGGCCCATCAAAGAAAACTTCTCATGAGCTGAGCAATAGCTCTCAGTCTCCTTCTCTCTCTTCCCCTGTAGTCTCACTGTCTCCCTTCTCCACTCCTGTATGAATGTCAATTTATTCTTAATTTCCTACAAACCAGTTTTCCTGTTTTCTAGCATATATGCTTCCCCCAAAATTCTCTAGAAGCCTTACCTAGAACTTATCATCTCAGGTCGAGGAAATAGTTCAAACTCTCAAATTTCCCAGAGGTTCAGTTTCAGGAAGGTGTTTCTCTTGGTCCAATTAACCAAGGTTAAAAAAATTATGTCATGATATATAAAACCAGCTTTCTGGGTACAGAAAGAGGGAGGGACTGTAAAACGATGCCTCTCATCTACTACGCCTTCCTGTACCCCTCCCCTCCAGTTCTCAGTCTACACTAGCCTTCTCCAACACGGCTCTGTATGTTTATTTGGACTTCTTTCAATGCTTTATGCCTGGGCACTTGCATCTGCTCTCTTCCAGGGGGTATATCTAATTTACATGCTCTATTCCTCCTACCCTTTAGAAATCATCACACCATCTATGGAAATCTTCTTTAACCATACTATATCTTAATTTCTCCCAAATGTCTGCAAACTCCCATTGCTTACAATTTGTGAATAAACTGAAGCAAAATTGAAGCAAGTTAAGTTGAGTAGACGCTTTCTGAGGGCAGGATAGACATAGTTGCCAGGTACTGATATTCAAGGAAAGCTTTATAGTTTAATTGAATGAATAAAATAAAAACAATTAGAACTCACATATGCTGAGTTTTGAAGGCTATTTTCTTCACAAATCCCTGAGGGCACTGTGGTGACTTGTGTACTGATTCCCAAGTGCTCGGGACCCACCACTGTGTCTGTGGTGAAGCCAATCCTCCTAGCCAGTGCCTATATATGATGGGGGACACTGGATTACCTATCCTCTGAGACATAGAACCTGCAACTGGAAATTGTGGTTTGAAGATATTCCATAACCTTAACCAAATCTTCCAATTCTTTCTTTTTTGTTTGTTTGTTTGGTACCAGGGACTGAACTCAGGATCTTGCACTTGCCAGGCAGGTACTGTGCAAGTGAGCTATATCTCTGGCTCCATATCTTTCTCGGAACCACACTATAGTCTGAGAACCTATTCATCAATTGTCCTGCATTGATGTCAGATCTCTATCAGTCTGAAGGCTCTCCCAGCTTTCTCTCGATTACCTGCCACTCTTTATCTTTTCCTTGTTTCCACTAATAAATCTCTTGCATATCTAATCTCATTTGTATTTGCTTCTACAAGAACATAAACCAAAACAACATCAAAGACAGGATGTGATCCCAAATACACTTAATGGAGAAATATGATTAGAAAGATTCAAAAACAGTCAGAACCACTAGACAGAGAGAGGTGGATGTGGAGGCAACTTTTCCCTGGTGATGCTCAGCTTGACCTCAGCAGAGCCTGAAGTCGACTGAGTTGGCCTTGGAGGAAGAGGCCTACAAGTGGCACTTAATGCATGTTACCCATGGTCATAATTACTGGAAAAGTTATTGATAACAAGTGCATCATTAGCAATGATCATAGAGTTATTAATGCCAATAACATCAATATTCAGCCTACTATATACCTAATCAGATGCAATTGATGATATTGCTATTAATCATAACTAATATTCTTATCTATTCTTTTATTCTACCCTTAGCATTGCACTCACTAATAGTAGGCAAAATGTGAAGTATTTTCATCCCATTTTCTTCCCCCTTCTCTCTCCTTCTGACTAATTTACTAGCAGGTTATAATGATTTTTCTTGAATTTGCACATATTTCCCTTGAATTTGAATTATCTTCAGGCAATGACTTACAGACTTAGATGCTGTGTTCCCCAATATTTTGTCTTGATTGTTTCCTATTCTTCTAGAAGCTCTCTTGGTAGATTGTATTCCCCTGAGCTTTTATGAACTCTTGCTGCTCTAAGGATGCCTAGATGTTTACCCTTCTTATGAACTCCAGCTGCCTACAGCAAAAAAATCTCAGCAAGTTCAGATCTGTCTACTAAAATCCTCCCAGTCCTCATATCCAAAAAGAAATCCATGGATTGTACCTACAGCTTCCTAGTTCTCCCATGGCATAATCTCAGTAAGTAGAGTCCTGTTCCTGTCTGGTATTCAGGCTCACACTCTCAAACCCTTAGGGATCAAGCTGACCCCCTCCATTTTTCCCATTTATCTCACTCTATCAATGATATTACTTATATTGTTTTCTAATTGAAAAAAATCATATATACTATGGTATGAAATATATTTTAAAATACTTATACAGTGTGGAATGGCTAAAGCTAAAAATTAACATATACATTGCCTCATATATTTTGTGTGGTAAAAATACATAAAATCTACGTTTACAGAAATTATTAAAAAAATAAATATATATGCACATAGATATAGATCTGTGTGGTTATTGATATTCATAGTCACCATGGTATATGAGATTTCTTAATCTGTTCCTCATGTTTAACTGAATTTCTATCATTTGCTAAATCCTAATGATTTTGTATCTTAATTCTATCACTACTTCTTTTTTTTTTTGGAGGGGGGAGAACAGTGTTGCGTCACTAGACCTGGTCCCAGTATAATGTGCTTTATGGAGCCTAAAGGGCACCATTATCTGATGCATCTGTCACTACTTCTGTTATAACATCTAACCTCTTATCATTTTATCCTCCATTGCTGTATGCTTAGAATTCATCTCTGCCCTTGACATTGTCTACCACCAGATTTATCTACTGAAGACAAATTTTGTGCAAGCCATATTTCCTATTTAAAAGTTTCAATGTGTCCTAGTAGCCTATGGATTGACAGGAATTGCCATAAAAGATCATTTAAGGTCAAGCCTAAACTAATGTTTTTAGGTTCTGAAATTCTTACATAGCCTCCAGACATGTTATAGTACAATCATATCTAAATGCTATTCTAGGGGCTGGTGAGATGGCTCAGTGGTCTAAAGCACCTACTTAGAACAAGCTCAGCAAAGCAAAGGGACTGCGGTTCAATCCCCCAGCACCACATGCCAGCCAGCCCTGCCCCCTGGTGGACTGAGCTGGCCACACACACACACACACACACACACAC
>NW_004524650.1:1103093-1112535 GCF_000260255.1 Octodon degus | reverse complement strand
ACTCGGCAGAAAATCCTACTAGGCAGAAAATCCTACTCGGCGGGCGGGGTGGGGGAGGCACTGCAGAGTGGTGGGGGGCGGCCCGAGGGGCTGGGAGAGTGTCCGGCCCACACTGCGCCTGGGCTGGGACTCTATTATGGTAATTTCTACAGGGCTTTATAAGCATCAGTAACAGCTGTCTCCTTCAGTCAACTGAAACCTTCTCTGAGGAAAAAACTATATAATGTTTATGGTTTCAGTTTTAAAACACAGTGACAATAAATGTGAATGACACATAAATGAATGAAATCCGGTTCAATCTCCTCATTTTATGGACAAAGACACTTACCCAGAAATCAATAGCAGAGTTAAACATGCCTGGGTGACGCTAATAGAGGCAACTGAATCCAAGCTCCCTGTTACTTTGCTACAGCCTCTGCTTTATAGCAAAGCTTTACTCCAGCATTTCCAGGTTAAGTCAGGTCAGTTCCTTCTTCCCAACTTACAGGCTTCTCCTCACAGTTCTACAGTATTAAAGAGAAGGTGTTGGCACATAACACCTTATCATGACCTTCCTTGGTCCTTGATGATGCAGGCAAAAAGAAACTGAGTATAGAAATGAGATGTTCTTGATCCTGTACACACACAGGCTTTCTCATCAAAATCAAAAGTATTTCTCACTGTGCTTCCTAACTTTGATATTATTTCTTGAGTTTCTCTTTTCAATGAAATATCTTTCTGCTTTCTCTTCTTACTCTTGGATCTTACATGAAGCTGAAGACCTTGTCTTAATAAGTGGTTCTTAGCTCTGGGGTCACTGGTTGCCATTCTCATTCAACGCCTAAAGCAGCCTTCAGGTTAATAACGCAAGCGTTGCTTCCCTTGGAGTAGATGAGGGGGGAACATTACAAGACCCGGTGCAGAAGGGAGGCACGAATACTGAAAGCACTGGTGCATCATAATTTTCCTTAATAAAATATTTCTTTTCTAACTAGCAGATAAAAGCTATTTCTGAGGGAACTGAGGTGGGGAAATGTGTTAGCTGAGAGTAACTCACGATCATGGCCTTCCCATCCAGCTGCCAAAGGCACCAGCTATGTATAGGTGAAAAGAGAACAGAGCCCAGGAAGAGCACCTGTGGCTCTTTTGGGGTGGCTCAAGCAGCCTCCCAAGAGTTAGCCATTCACAAGACTCACTCTCCTCTTACCTCAGCAAAAGCTATCCACTCAGCAGGACATGAAAGAGCAAGGAAGAGAATAGACTACTGGGAGACAGAGCCCAGGCTGGCCCACCAACCACACAGCTGTAACTCCTCAGCTCCCTTGCTTCTGCCTCATAGCTCCCCTCGCCTGGGCTTGAGCCTCATCCATTTTTCTTCTTCCTCTGCTAGAAAGCCAAAGCCCCCCGTGTGTCTGCTAGTGCTATAAGAATCTCTCCAACAACCTCTGCAGAAGACGAGTGGCTATTCAGCTTGTCAACTTGATGTGAAAAATGAGATGCCCATCAACAGCTCAGAAGCTGATAACACCAAGGGCCTATCGCTGCTTTACTATCCACCCAGGTCTGGGTCTGACCAACATGTTGCTCCTTGAGTTCCAGTTCTCCCTCCACTGCATCACAACAGTCTACCACTTTGGGGATTCCTACACCCAATCTGAAAGCCAGAAGCCTTGCATCCTACTCACAGAACACCCCTAACTTGAGTACAACACTCCCTGTTGCACCCAAGCCCTTGTCGGCTGACTGTATTGTGCTTTATTAGACTCTATGTAGAACATCGTGCACACATTTGAACCTTGCCTTGCCCACCAGGCTGGCTCTACATGCTGCCCCTTCCTAATAACACACCTAAATCTCCATCCTGTCTTGGAGGACATACATGGTATCAGACTCTATTTCCTACCCATCACCTCATCTGACAAAAAGAAGCCTACAAAAATGTAGGTAAGAATCTTCAATGTATAAAACTTGGAGCATAAAACTTGGTTCTCATTCTTTAGGACCAAAGTCTGACCTGACAGAAGTGGGAGCTACAATGTGGAAGATATCAGGGTCCCCAGGTCTCAGGCCCCACGAGATGAAGAGTGAGAAGAGTGAATGATAAGCCAATATGAAGTCACTGAAATTCAGGACTTCTTACAGCAGCTCAAACTCACTAAAAATCACTCCTGTTCTGTTTTTAAAGAAGGATTACATCTCACGCTTAAGATCTTTAACAGAAAAGAACTAGTTAGAAGTGAAAAGTACTGGTTTCCATTGCATTTGTGCTATGGCTCCATTCTGTTTTTCAAAGAACTTTTTAAAATAACTATTGCAACAGCATAAAAGGTTCTTTTACAAAAAATCTTGTAAAGCAGATACATTTAAAGAAAAAAATGACAGATGAGGAGTTATGAAGCCATAATAGAAATCCTAAAGGTGATATTTTAAGGAAGAAATATGAGAAGCAGTTAACATATAAACTAAGCTACAAAAAAAAATAAAAATAAAAAAATAAACTAAGCTACATGGCTTCTGCTAGGTTTTAGGCAGTATTCTTTTTCCCAAATATTTAGTAATTTAAAACAAGTCTATGAGGTACTTTCATTAAAATTCAGTTGTAGATGAATTAAAGAGAGATAAAGTAATGTCTGCATGTTATTTGGAGTAGTTACAGCTGTGGGTTTGTGTCAATAGGAAATGCCAGTGTTTAGGGAGAGGACAGTTTGAGTGAAGTAGAGGGTCGAAAGGCAGCTTAGATAGAAGGACACAAGTATAGTTTAGGTCTGCAGTCTTTAAGATACTCCTACTAACACACTTTCTAGGTCTAAGAAACACAAACCTGTCATCTAAAGCACTAGGTTGGATAAGCTGACTGACTCATTCCTCCACTTGGAAACCAGGGGAAGATATTTGTCTATTTTGAGAGCTCTGTGGGCTGTAGTACGTGGACCAGAAGCACAGCACTGCTGGCGGCCTCGATAGGTGTGCAAATCCTCTGGCCCCACTCAGGAGCTCTGGGGGTGGGGTCTAGCCATCTGTGCTTTGACAAGCCCTCTAAGCTCTAGCAGTTACTTGAAGATGTGTAAACTACTGGTTACCACATTTTAAATTTGTCAGCAATGGTTTTAAAGGGTTTTTCGATATTTATCTGAACAAATAATTATTATGTACTTGTACTGTGCTCAGCTATTCTAGTCATTGTAGCTGAAGGGTGGAATTATAGTAAGAGAGGTTAAAGAAATCTCTAAGTGAAAGAAAACCCCACACTCTCACTTTCCTTGTATTAGAAGTGAGAATGGAAGAAGTGAAATATCCTCACACAGTAGGCTCAGCGCCCAAGAACTTCATTCGGGTCTCCCGCCTCAGAGTCTACTGCACTGCTCACTGTGTCTGTTGGGGAGGAGGCTTTAACTTACCAGCAATGAGAGACACATGCACAAGTAATGCTAGTGAATGAATGAAGAGGAAATGTAGTCAGCGGTTAGTGGTGACTGAGACCGCAGTATGCATAGGACCAGAATTACATGAAAAAAATCTTGGTGTTGCTTTCTGGAACTTGCCTTGAGAGAGATATCTAGTCATCTTTAACTCCACATAAGTAGTGTAATCGATAGTTACTCTTCAGGACCTCCTAACCTGAGAGTGCTGGACAGAGGAGCTTGTCTACACTAAGGGCTGGAAGGGAGTCTTGCCTTTCCCACACAGCATAGCATGAACTCAGAGGCCAGATTTCATCAGAGTGAGTGCTGGCTTTGCCTCTTATTAACCTAATGAGCAAACGTAAATCATGTGCTCTTTTCATTTTGCCATATTTTCCTATAAAATGGAGACAATAAAAGTGATCCTATCAGGGGGCTGTTGTCAGGATTATATGAGTAAATTGTTGCAAAATTCTTATCATAAGGCTTCCACAGTACCGTGGAAACAACCATCAATAGATGATGACTTTGACAGTTGCATGGGAAGGGACCGAGGCAGCTGATTGGAAGGGACTGAGGGAGTTTGAAATGCCTGGAATGGGATAACTGAGTGGCTTGAGAATTTGGGATAATGTAAAAGTCTCAACATTAATCTTTTGGTGTGCATGAGGGTGCAGGGACAGCAAAGAGACACAGCTAGAGGACACAGAAAAGGAAGGTACATTCTGTTTAACAAGGGACTTAGGTTTACAAGCTGTGCACATCTTTATAAATAACAAGAAGTTCATGTAAACCATTTAAAAATGCCTTCTTAGCTGTAATTAATGCTGCTGATTAAACTTTACAAGATCTTAATACTTTGCTTTATCACCTATATAAATAAAGTGAACACAGGCTATCAGCAAAAAAGAATTCTAAGAGTCCCTGTAATATAAAGTCATTCTATATATTTGTAGTTTATTTTTATCACCATTTCAATATCTGAAGTCAATTTTTCCACCTTCACACATCTAATATTTGCCAGTACTTCACTATTATAACATATATGCTATTTCTCAAAATAATCAATAATTAATAAAGTCAAGGTATAAGTTGTTATCAACCTGTTCAGGTTTCCTAAAACACACGTTATAATTTAATTCTCCTTTTCTTTATCAATGGAACATTCAACAGGATAAACCTTAAAGCCCCCATTACTCTCCAGGGCTTTGGGATGGCGATGTTTTGGAAATAAGTCTTTGAATCACAAAAGAAAAATCAACTGTCTTTAGGCCAGTGGTTTCCAAACTATATTTAGCAGAATGTTAAGGTATACTTTATGGAAAAAAGACAGTGTGTTGTTCCATTTAATGTTAATTCTCTGACTGCAGTAGAGGGGCTATATTCATCAGTGAATGAATCCACTAATGTTTATAACCAAATGAGCTTTTAGGAAAGAAAGCCCAGCTGAAGGTGCTGGGTCACTGGGGCCTTTTGAAAGACATCCCCTGCTGATGCTTCTCCACTGCACTCTGCTTCCTGGTCACTACAAAGTGAGCAGTTTCGCTATACCCTGCACTTCTACCATGATGCTTCTGACTTGAAGCCAGCAGACTATGCAGTAAAACTGCTGAAACTGTGAGCCCAAGAAACTGTTTCCTCTTCATTATGAGTTTCAGGTATTTTATCCCAGCAACAAGAATGTGGGCTGATAAAGAAAACTGGTACTATAGGTAGGGTCATTACATGTCTACTTTAGCATGTATATTAAAGGCTTTTGGAATTGATTTGTCAAAGGAGTGTCTCAGTCACTTTTGTCATTGATGAGACAATATACCTGACATCCAAAATTAAAGAAAGAAAGGCTTATTTGGGGTCATAGTTCGCAGAGCTTTTCAGCCTACAATTCCCAGGCTCCAAGGCAAGAGTTATGGCAGAGGAGCAACAGTTCATGACAGGCTGCAAAAGCAGCAAGCAGTGATTGACATGAAGCACTAAGAGCAGCACTCTTTCTGTCCCTTATATTCTATCTAGGCTACCTGCTCTTCTGGTGGAGGATCACTAGTCGTAGCATCACACCATGAATCAATCCCAGCATCACAGTCTAGATCCAGCCACCCCCAGAAAGCTCCATCTTGGACCACATGAGATTCTGAGAGGACAACTAAATAAAAGCCACAACAAGTAATTAGAAAAATTTGGAGAAGTGGACTAGAGAAAGCCTAAAATACCATTATTAGAGCCTGATGGGCCATTCTAATCAGTGCTCAGACTAACATAATGCTGATGGGTATGAAAACATTGGACACAAAATTCATGAGGCTTCAAATGGGAATGAGGAGGTTACTGTGAATTGGACTAGAGGCTTGTGGTGCACTCTGTCTGCCCCTGAATACTATTTCCAATTTATTCACACCCTAAGACTTGCAGGAAGTTGACTTAAAGAGCAATGCACTAACTAGCTGATCTAGTAGAGAATATTTCAAGATAGTTCAACAATTAGGCTGTGGTATTAGTACTACTAGCTTCTTTTAGCTAGTTTTATTGTGAGAATTGGAGGCAAAAAGAAGAGCATAAGAACTTGAAAGTCTTAAATTTTAAGTGTATTATGTGCCAGAGGAGATGTTGCTGAAGAGATTGGCACCCTTAAAACAAAAATGAGTACCATGAACCAGGACAAGAAGATGGCTTCATCAACAAAACTCCACCCATTGTCGACTCAGTGGTGCAAATATTTAAACCTTTCTTCTGAGAAGACAAATTGTGGGGCCCAAGAAGAGCTGCCTAGGGAAGTGGTTCCCTGGTATTTATTTCACCATGTTCAAATATAAAGACACTCAAAAGTTGCTGCATCCATGATCCAAGAGGGCTCAGCTGCTGCATGCACTGGCAGAAGACCTTGGCATCACTAACATGGTTCCAATTTCTCAGGCATTCACAATGCAAGAGTTATGGGTTATGGAAGTCTCCACCTTGATTTTAAATAAGAAGGCCATGCAAAAATAATGTGTGACATGGTCAGAGTCTTTGCCAGGAAGCCCTAAGAGGTTGGTACATGAGAGGGTATGAGAATGAGACCAAGGATTTAAAGGAGACCTTGGGAAGCTGAAGATACCAGGAATTTCAAATATCTACTAACGAAGTAGTTTGCAGGCTATGAGCTAAGCCAGCCCAAGTGAGTGGTCAGATGAACTGAACTCAGGAAGGCCATAGGGGTGGAGCTGTCAAGCCCCCCAGAACTCATACTTCACTACTGTGTGCCTCAGATACTGCCTTTGTACCTACAGAACTTATTTTGCCCTGTTGCTTTGTGTGTTCTTTAGTCTGACTTTTTTTCTGTTCCCCTTATCTTCCTTTTGAAATAGGGATGTTTACCCTGTTTACAATGGGATTTGGACCTTGGGATCATGGAACTCATTTTTGGCCTTTACAGAGTTTCACAGATAAGATTTGTATTAAGTCTCAGACAGCTTGACTTTGAGTTTTCAACAATACAGACACGAAGTTTAGGGAAAGGATTGTTTTCATTTTTAATCATATACAAGACAGTTACAGCAATTTATGGTGCAATTACAATCTCATTAATATGTTTTTATGTAGATAAAGGATGATTTAAGATGATGTGATGAGGTGTCAAATTGACAAAAGGTGGACTTGCACAATTTAATACAGCTTTCATTAAGAAACTCCTTTAAAGATCCATGGATAGTGGAGGTGCTGTATATTAGTGGATCAATCCCCTGATGTTCATAGATGAGTGTGTAGTGGGCAGATGGGCCATCGGCAGCAGGTCCCTAGGACTTTAGTCTTTGCAGGAATACCTCCAGTTGTGGCAGTTTCTCAACCACCACACACGGAGCAGTATTGTGCCTTTTGCTGATATTTCTGATATCATCTGACTTGGAGTCAGATGATAATAGACTGAAACCTCTGAAACCATAAGCCAAATAAACCATTTTCTCCATTAATTTGTGAATATTGAGTAATCTGTCATAGCAACAGGAAATCTAAACACCACATTGATAAATAAAAATCGCCTAAATCTCATAATTACTAACTCCTCTTGGGAGATTCAAATGAGTATTAGCATATAAAGACTAGTAATTGCCAAAAGACACATGATGGTGTTATTTTTCATCTTCCTCTTATAAATGGGCACACACCTGTAATTCCAACACTTTAGAAGGCTGAGGCAGGAGGATCACAAATTCAAGCCCATCTTGGGTAGCTTACTGCCTTAGCAAGACCCTGTCTTAAAAACAAACAACAAATTAAAAAAGTGCGGAGGATGTAGTTTACTGTAAATATTTTGGGTTTTATACTTAGTATAAACACACACAAGCTATCAAGACTATAATTTACTATATTACTCTATTTTCTATTACTGTAATGAATACCTGAGGCATAACCTGTAAGTAGAGGCTTAATTTAACTCAGGTTTAGAGGTTGAAAATCCAAAAAGCATTGTGCAAGTTTTTTATGAGGAAATCACCTGACTGTATCACATCATAGTAGGTGGCTTCAGGAGAGAATATATGCAAGAACAAGTGATTACACTCAGAGGTGGGAGGTCAAAGAGGCTCAGGAATGGCCAACCTTGTTCTTTTGTAAACCCTCGCTCACAACTCACAGTCTCATAAGCAATGTCTTGCTCTCTTTCAAGGGCAGTGCTCCAAACAAAGTCCTCCCATAAACCCCACTCCTAAAAGGTCCCAATATTTGTAAATATCATCATCCTGATGCCTAAGCCTCCCCCACATCAGCCCTTGTGGGATACATTTAATCCACAGCTAAGCCCTGGCACTTATCTAAGGTTATTCAGCTAATAACCCAGGCAGTCTAGTTTGCAAGTTCAACTTGACCTCACAATACTTTGTTATTTTGTTTGAGTTTAGAAAAAAGCTTTGGCAGTTAAAGCTTTTCTGATTGAACTTTTGAGTTCATAATTTCATCAAAATTAATTTTTCTGAATGATAATCTGTTAAAAAAAATAGTCAACCTTATTGCTTGGTGTTTCTCAAGCTTATTTAATCTTAAAATATATATATTTGAAAGACAATTCTAAACGTGCAGCATAGCCTTGTGTACCAGAAACATGACTGAAAGTAGAAAAAAGCAAAGTCTTTCTTCCTAAAGGAAATGTGAATTTAGGAAAGGTTAGCTAGTGAAGCTACCACATGACAATTGGAGGAAAAGAATGAGGTCATTCAGAGTTAGCTGAAAAATACTTTCTCTTAATTCAATGAGAAGAAAGAGATATCCGACCCACCCCAGGCCCTGCGAGTATGGGAGAGAACTTCTGCTCTGTTCTGCGCCAGCCCGCCACTCCAGGCCCAGGCCCGCTGCATGAGAGAGTCACTTCCCTTCCCTGCATTCTTCAGACCACTCCAGACCACCCCCGCCTGACCAGACCCAGCGCAGCTTGCCATCTGAGTAAGAACTGCTGCTGCACTCTTGGGAGTCCTGCAAACCCACCAAAACACAACACTTGTGAGTGTGTGGGAGAGCTTCTGGGCTCTCTCACCCCCGCTTCTCATACCACTCCAGACCCAGCCCAGATCTAGCATACAGGCTTGAGGTAAAACCCTGAAGCTAAAGTCCCCACAGTGAGAGACTAGGGTCAAATCCACAC
Organism: Octodon degus; assembly: GCF_000260255.1. Lineage (NCBI taxonomy): Eukaryota > Metazoa > Chordata > Mammalia > Rodentia > Octodontidae > Octodon > Octodon degus. The sequence goes on along the minus strand of NW_004524650.1, from coordinate 1,103,544 downwards.
AGCTAATCCAGGAACAGATCATCTTACCAGAGGTGCAAAGCAAGCCCAACTCCAAGGGCAACAACAGTAAGGAGCTGAGCACAGTAGCCTAACCCAAGCCAGGCACAACTGCATGAACAGAACTTGGTATATGAGTACCTGAATTTCATTAAGTGATAACATAATTGCACCAAAGCTCTACACCAAAGGCCACAGGTCAGTGTCAAAGAAAATGATAAAGACAAGGAGCAAAATGCAATCTCAGGTCTCAAGCCCACCTATAACAAGTGTAGAGGACACTAGCTCAGCTGAAATAAATAAACAAATAGCGTCAGAAGTAAATAAACAAGAGCAGAAAGATATAGAGGAACTCAGATCAGAATCAATTTCTGGAATTAAAAAAAAGAAAACACTGAATTTATAGCAGCTGAACTTAAGAATCAAATGCAGAAATATATGGAGGAAACACAAT
>NW_004524650.1:1085780-1094651 GCF_000260255.1 Octodon degus | reverse complement strand
TTGTATTTTAGGGAAGGGTCTACAGGGTGTTCAGGGTCCCACTACTAGATTGGACTTGTAGTGATCCGCCTGTTTAAAGCCTCCCAAGAACTGCGATTACAGGCACGCACCACCATGCCCAGTCTCAAGTGCTGTCTCAGTGTGCCCCGGGGGGCAGAGCCGGCACCGCAGGCCAGGGATGGAACCCTCAGCCCCTGAGCCTGCTTGCAGGTGTTTTAATCTGCTGAGCTATTTGGCCAGCCCCCCCCCAGGATTATTTTTGATATTCTGGGTCTCTTCTGGTTCCAGATGAAGTTTAGAAATGTTTTCTCTGTATCTGTAAGGTATACTAATGGAATTCTAATCAGTATTTAATCTGTATAACAATTTTGGGAATATGGCCATTTTTACCATGTTGGTTCTTCTTATCCATGAGCAATATATCTTCCTATCTTTCCATTTTTCTGAAATCCTCTCTGATCTCTGTTTTCATAGTACTGTGAAATAGTACATCTCTATTTCCACATATAGGTCTTTTGCTTCCCTTTAACATTGGAGTATTACTCAACTATAAAGAAAGATAAACTCAAGGATTTTATAGGTAAATAGATCCAACTAGAGACCAGACTCATCAGTGAAATAAATCAGGGCTGCGTGTATAAACATTGTGTTGTCTCCCTAGTGTAAGAACCTAAAAGATTCTTACACTAAATAAATAAAATAAGCAAGGTACAGTATATACTGTGAAAGGGAAATAAATTATTCAAAGAGAAGGAACATCTTGGATGATGGAAAGGAAAAAATAAGGAAGGAAAGGAAAGGAAAAATATATGTATATATGAAAAATAGCATGGATCATTGTTTTGCTGATTCTGCTGGTCTATTGAAAGGAGCAGCTAATACTTAACTTTTTTCTCTGTTCTTTTAAATATTTTTTGACCAATCTTGCATGCTTATATCAGGTAATCTGAGCAAATAACTTGAAGACAACATTAGGCAATATAACAACCACTGTTGAATTCTTATTTCACTTAGTGAAATTCTGTATTGTTTCTTTTTTTCTTACATTTTTATTCTCCTCAAAAAATAAAAATAATTAAATAATAAAAGAAGTTGAGTAGTTTATAAGCCTATAGAACTGATACAAACCCTTTCCATTCATTTTAATTGTCTAAGGCAAAAAAAAATATGATGTTGAAACTATCAATTCCATATAAAACAGTTTCAATGTTATTTTCTCATCACTCTGTCCTGTAGTATTAAGATTATCATTTCCTTTATCTGACATATATGTAAGAGATTATGAAGATTATGAAAATCCTTGACTTTTACAGTGAGAAGAAAATCAATCTCTACCCAGCCTCTTTAATTCTTCAGAATATTTATTCAAATGTCCAAGTCATGTATAATCTGAAACTCAACTTCTCTATTGGGTCCTATTTCAGTCTGCCAGAATAGTTTTTTAGTCATCATATCTCACTAGGTTGTAAGACTGTTGGTAAGAATATAAAATGCCACCTCAAAACTTCCTGACACCAAGGTCCATAACAATGCCCTACAATGTTTTAGAAGCAGATTCCCTCTATTCTGTCCTATTTCATTCAGAAGCAAAATGCATTTTTCTGTTCCTCTACTTGTATGGAGTACTTTCAGGTATGGACTTCCTTTCATTCTGGCCCAGAAGTCCAGGTTCCTGTGGTCTTCACATTGGGACATATGTGTGGCTGCCTTCGGAAGGTTGACTAGACCCCCAACTACAGACTATAATACTAATGTCAGGGCAAGGATTGCAAGTATGGACCCAAATTCTCTGCTTTCTCCTTGAACATAACCTTGGAGGTTCCTGATTTTTGTGGCACATAGACCAACAATGGATGGAAATAGAAGGCAAAATTATGGATATAAATGACAGCATTCAACATCCTTTCTTTGCACACTACCCTGGATGTTACAGGACTCAAAATCACAATTTTTGGCCTACTGTTTGTCACATTTCAGAATTGACAGGTACTTTACGAATACTATAATGTAAGAACAAAAGGTATATTTGTAACAAAAACTTGAAATTCTATGAACTGTGGTGTCCTGCAGGATTCAAATACTTGGAAAAACATTTCTTCAAAAAGCAACAGAAAACAATTCCACTTAATGAGCAATTCTGAGCATAGTTTGCTGGCCAGCAAATTTAGACAGCTATTAAAATCTCAATCAAGTTTTCTTTCAAAATCTTAATTATAATCTCTCCATATGAACCTAAGCAAAATGGTATTAAAATAAATCTGTTATACGCAATACTGGAAATTTAAGTATTCATGACATCATTTGAACACCATTAGAGACAAATTAAACTTATTTACATCTTGACTTAAAAACCAAAACCCCATTTCATAATTATTGACTGAGCCCAAACTTACATGTTCCAGACATTGTTGTTTGTCTAAATGCTATCTATCATCCTTCTAAAAACACCCTGGTTTTGTTGTTTTTCTTCATTGTTAACCTTCTTGAAAGGGACTAATTATCAGGGTATTCTTGGACCCAAATGATAAATGATTTGTTGAGTCCTGGTGCTGCTGTGGATTCAACTTATTCCATTTTAGGCCTGCATATATAAGATTTTGCTTGAAGAAGCATTAGAAGACTTCTGCTAGAGACAGATCTTCAGACTTGTGTCTGGATGTCCCCACAAAGCCTCATGGACTCACTCATGGAGCTTTCCACAGGTTGCTGCATTTAATGCTAAGAGTAAGTGTGTGGTGTTGGTATTAAGCATGTGTGATTACTAAATTAGTCCACTGACTAGTGTAACATAATTCTAGGCATAGGTTGGGAAGGCTTACTCTGTGTATAGGTACCACCCAAAGGGCAGGTAGCCTGGATTGTATACAAGAACATAAAGAAAGCAGGCTGGCTGCTGCTTCATGAATTCACTACTTCGCAAATTCTTCCCACCATGAACCTATTCTCCTCTGCGAGGCTCCTCTACCATCTCGTTCTGCTTTGCAGCCAGACATTTATGAACTGTAACATACACAAAACATGAGCCACAAGAAACATTTCCTCCTTTAACTTGCTGTGTTGCACATTTTGTCTCAGCAATGAGAACATCACTAAGACAGACAAGTGCTTCTGAAATAGGAATTTTTGTTTTTAGAAAAGATGAATAGGAGAAATAATTTTCTTCTAAAAGATACCATTATGTTTGAGTATGATTTCTGTAACAAAGTGGACAATGAGTCATCATAATGGGAGAATGATAGAGCAAGACACAAATCATGGAAGAGGCGACAGAGAAGAGACATCTGGATCATTACTTTGATGATAGATGATGAATCAGTCATTCTTTTTTTTTTTTTTTTTTTTTTTTTTTTTTTTTCAGAACTGGAGATTGAACTCAGGTCCTTGTGGTTGCCAGGCAAGCACTTATTCTACTGAGCTATCTCCCGGGCCCCAAATTAGTCATTCTTGAGTCACTCTACATTGCAACCTTTGTTATGCAACGACACAAATGTTCCTTATTGTTTAAACAGTTAAATCAGTGTTTTCTGATATTCATAGATGGAAACAATTCAATTGGTAAATATGAATGCCCTGAAAATCCAGAAAGATAAAATTAAAGACACACAAATAACTGCGTGCAAATGCAATTCCTACAATACTATGTTGGTAAATATAGAAGTTGCAAGCAGGAAGAGAATACATTAAATTGTTGATAGTCGCAGAGGAGAACAGGTTCATGGTGGGAAGAATTTGCGAAGTAGTGAATTCATGAAGCAAGAAGAGAAAAAAGTATAATATGGCATCTGGCTTAAAAGATAGGGCTTTGTTTACCATAAGCAAAGTTGAACAGATTGGGAGAGTAGGCAATAAGATTGAGACAAGGGATAGGAGCAAAAGCTCTCTAGGTATGGGTATTATTTAGTTTATCATCCAACCTACTATATCACTGAGTGTGAAATAGAAGCCTTAGTGATATTGACACCAAAAATAGACAAGCAGGGACTTATCCAGGAAAAGCAGGATATATGGTGACCACAATGATAGCTCAAAAGAGACCATAAGTAGTATCAGAGGAGGGAAAGTGTGCTGCCCTGGAGATTAGACAAGGGAACTTAATGGGAGATCGTCTTAGGACCACAGTATAAATGCTTAGGATTTAGTGAGAAGCTGTTTTTTTAATTTTATTCACCATGGAAGGTTGTAGAAATCTGGGCAGGGTGGGAGGGTGTTCAGGCTGCATTTCAGGAAAATCAATGTGGAAAGAAGTAGGGAGACAAGAAGAGGTGAGAAGCCCAGTGAATAGCTGCTACAGTAATTCTGGGAAAGGAACCACGTTTGTAGCAGTGAGTAAGCAAGGGACACATTCAAGCAAATGGGGATGGGAGCACAAAGGGAGAGAGGCCATAGGGGTACATTCCCAGATTACCTATGCTTGTGGAGTGGGAGATGAGAAGGGCGGCGAATGAAAAACTTCATATGGGAATGTCGGTAGGGTGGAAGAAACTTGTCCTGCCACTGAAACCAGGAGAGGACAGACTTCCAAAATGAGGGACCATGACCAGACACATACAGTGCTTCAACAAAGGGAGGAAACTAATGTCCTGGCTGGGCAATTATTGTTGACAACCTCCAGGAAAAACCTTGGTGTGATGAAGACAGAAACCATTGAAACAATGTTTGCCTTTCAGCAACCCTTGTTCATGAATCAGTAAAGTAACTTAAAGTAGTCTGACCTTAAAGGACCTGGAAACAGGTTTGACTTAAAGGATTAGTTCAATTGGATGAGGAAGAAAAGGAGGAAAACTGAAGTGAATCACAAGGGCCACATCTTCATTCATTAGCTTTGCATCCCTCACCACCTCTATACAACATTAAGGACACCTGAATACTTCTTTCCTTTTGGTCCTTTTTTTTTTTCTAGGACAGTGCCGACAGGATCTACAGGGTCTCACTGCATAGATCAGGCTCGTAGTGATCCTCCTGTTTACAGCCTCCCAAGTGCTGGGATTACAGGCAGGCGCCATCATGCCCAGTCTCAATAGCTGCCTCAGCACATTCCAGGGTCTGGGGGGTGGCCAGCATGGCAGGCCTGGGGAATCTAACTGCTGGCCCCTGGGTCTGCCTAAACAAGAACTTTAATCCATTGGGTTATTTAGCCAGCACTAGCCTTTCCTGATCTCTGAAAACCTTAGAAAGAAGAGATTTATACAATTCTAGTTTGAGTGCTCTGGCCTATTTTCAATAATAGGATTTATACACTATTCCTTTTTTAATGTATTTGGTACAGGGTCTGCAGGGTCTACAGGGTCTCACTACATCAATCAGACTCCTAGTGATTCTCCTGTTTTTAGCCTCCCAAGCACTGGGCACCATGCCCAGTCTCAATCGCCATCTCAGAGCACCCCAGGAGCAGGGCCGGCACAGCATGCCTGGGATCGAACCTGGACCACTGTACTCTGCCTAAGCAGGTGCTTTAGTCCGTTAAGCTATTTGGACGGCCCCCTATACACTATTCCTGAAATGTAGTTTCTACACTGTATTCAATTTCTGTTAGCTGATGCCTGTTCCTGAGCTTGTGCTTTAATCACCTACTTCAATCAGTCCTCTGCAGCTGGAGTGTTGGCTCATGTCAGTTTTCCAAGGTCTGGAGTTTTGCTCCTGAGTGTTGTGGTAGCTAAGATAGCACCTATTCTCTTATTTGGTGATGATACTCCCTTAATACCCCCTTGCTCTTGGCTCCTGGGAGCTAGGTTCTTCTCACCTCCTAGACATGCTGTTTCTCCACATGAAGCCTCCCTGAGGTCGACTCTTTTCTGGAGAATACCTATTTTCTGCAACTGTCCCCTCCACAGATCTTGTTTTGTCACAGCATCAAATGCCCAAAACACTGCTCAAGGTGTCTGCCTTTCTGTGCCTTGACTGTAGCTGTTCCTCAAATGTACCCACACCTCAGCTCCTTAATTCATTCCAGGAAGCTACAGAGTGGGTCTGGGCTTAGACTGTCCTGATGCATAACAGGTTTTTGATTCTGAGGCCATTTCTTAAAACAATCATCCAGGACAATAGAAACCCTTAGAAGTTGGAACCAGATAAAACAGGTTTTGGATTGTTTCCCTCCACAGACAAAAATCACTGCACGTGATCTGTACACTTGGAGATGAACGGAAGCAGTGAGAAGTGCTAATTCATGCACAGAGATGAAATAAAGCCTCTTAAGGTCGCAACAGCATACTGGTTGCCAATCCTTGCAGTATGATTAAATGGTAGCGGTGACATTTTACTGATCATGCCTGAATTAAAAATGCATACACCACTCATGGACTTCTTCCAATATCTATCCAACCTGATCAGATGCCTCTAATAGCATAAGCACAAATACAGACATAATTTTCTCCTCATAGAGGTCTTTCCTTGGAAAAGGGGTCTGAAACACATACACCTTAACATTATTAGGATCCTTAGTAAAGGAGGGGAGAAACACCTCACTTTCACTATCTGGACACAGGACACCAGCTCTACCATGCCAACAAAAATAGGTGATCTTGCTTCAGTGAAAGTAGCGGTTAATGTTTATAATGATTTCACGCAATTTTCCCAATATACTGAGGGATCCTGGAAGACTTGTAATCTCATGACCTACAAGCTGCCTGGCATGTTCGAATTCTGTAGATTGATCCACATGTTAAGTGGACAGTGACAGAACCAGAGTACTCTTCGCTCTAGAAAATATACAAAACATCTGATCTTTGGGGCACTTGGTGCTATAATATGTGCTAAAGACTAAGTTATTCCTTTTACATATATAAAAGAAAAAAAGAAAGAAAAGCAAAAATGCCTAAGGGATGCCATGAATAACCTTTCTCCACAAAGGCTTTCAATACATACAAATAAGTAGTGAAAGGAAGAGAGGGTGGGTGCAATCCACACACAGCAATGGAGTTTTTCCTCCTACTGGGTAACACATGGAAGGGAAATCTGTAAAAGCTCTGATCCAAGTTAAAGTTATAAAAATGTTCTAATATTCTTACATACGTCTCCATTTCCTAATCTGGATGAAAACTATATTTTATTTTTAGAAAAGTGTTTTAAAAATCATAGCTGTGATAGTTACAGTAAACCAACCATATAATGTTTAAAAAAAAACCCTCTAATAATCTATTCCCAGATTTCCTGAAGTCTAGATCAAAATGGCACTTATCAATTAAATGATATTCTCTTCATTCATAGAAAAAAGAAACTAAATTTCTTTAAGTAACATAATACAGTAAGTACATAGATCTGGCGTAGGCAGCACAATTACCACCAGCCTTCAGCACTCAGCTCTTAAGCATCAGAATTGGCCAGTAGAGACTGAGAAAAATGTGAAAACGTAAGGGAATTTCAAAGACCACACAAAAAAGAAAAAACAACTTCACTCATGAATTTATTACATTAATTTTATGTTGAAAGATAGTAGAGATACACGGGATCAGTAAAATACATGATCAAAATAAATTCTATTTCTTTTTCTATATTTTACTCTGCCTACTAGGAAATTGAAAATATGGCTTGCAATATTTTTCTGTTAGGACTTATGGGTCTACATTCTATTTTCATGCTCCCTGGCCTACCAGAAATTGAGTTAATTGTTCGACAATCATAATTGCTTTAACAGATTCTGGATTTTTAAAATGAGCCAGAGCAGAAGGCTGCCTGGGTATCATAGATATAGATTTTTAGGCTTTATTTAGTAGCACATATGATTGATTTTCTTTGGTATAAATATGAATTCAAACACGAGGAGGGCATTTAGAAAACTACTCATGTTTCTCCGTTATAGCATCTTAGTCTTTATAATGCCCACCGAGCAACCGGCCATACATTGCAGATGGGTTAAACAAATACAAGTGAAACAGTAGTGTACTTGGATAGGTATTTTAATCAACTGTCCTGACATCTGTCATGTTCCGAATTAGACCCTCTTCCAATGTGTCAATCACATCTGAGGTTTAACCTACCACAATCAATTTGCTATTCATTATTCCTCCAGAGTCAAAAAAAAAAAAAAAAAAAAAAAAAAAAAGATCACAGAGGAACCATTTTGCCTGATAGCTCAGCAGACTAAAGCACCTGATTAGGCAGAGTGCCGTGGCTGCTGTTCAATCCCCGGTGTGCAATGCTGGCCCAGCCCCCAGGGCCCGATGAGATGACTATTGAGACTGGACGTGGTGGCACGCACTTGTAATCCTAGCCCTTGGTAATCTGAAAATGGGAGGATCACTGTGAGTCCGATCTATGTAGTGAGACCCTGTAGATCCTCTATCCCCTGTACTAAGTACTTTAAAAAATAAAGAGGAACCATCTAGCAAAATTTGTATCTTGATTTTTTTTCCCTTACCTTCTTGTCAGAAAGTAATATTATCTTTGTATTTGTGGACATGTGCTCAAGTATCTAGAATTTCTATTCTGTTTCTTTTCTGCCTGTAACACTGAGCTTTTATCATCTAGCATTCTTAAATGGTCTTTTTTTATAGATATAAACTATTTAGAAGCAGCAAATTCAAAAACTTCTCTGTGAACCATCTTCCCATATATAGTTCCTCATCCTAACATTACTGGAACCCACCGCCTTCCTGGGATGTTTCCAATCACATTTGTTTCTGCATAATGTGTGAGCCAGCCTCTGGTATTTACTTTGGAAGAAAATTTATCCTATGACAGATAACTGGCCTCTTAGAGAAGATGCTTATGGAACACCCTGTCATACAAATCAGTAACCAAAGAGAATGAATAATAATGGCATAATAAAATATAAGAATGTTAACTATTTGAAATTTCAAGATTTTCTTATTTTTTTTTAATTTTTTTTTATTTATTTGAGAGACAGAGAGAGAGAGAGAGAGAGAGAGAGAG
>NW_004524650.1:1084379-1085680 GCF_000260255.1 Octodon degus | reverse complement strand
ATTCAAAGGAAAACCCATCAGAATTATGGCCGACTTCTCTTCACAAACCATGAAGGCAAGAAGAGCATGGAGCAGAGTACTTCAAGTCCTCCATGAAAAAAATTACAGCCCAGACTACTATACCATGCAAAACTCTCTTTCAAGTTTGATGCAGAAGTGAAATACTTCCATGACAAAGAAGAACTGAAAAATTTCATGATGACAAAGCCAACCCTACAAAGGCTACTGAAAGATGTTCTAGAGAGGGACCAAAATTATCAGAACTCCAAGAATGGGATCAGAAGCAACCAACTAATTAGGGCAAGCAATTAAACACAGGAGAAAAAGGAGTAAATGACAACAGGTAAATAACATGTCAATTGTAAGTCAATACATCTCAATTCTACCCATCAATGTAAATGGACTCAATTCACCAATTAAGAGAAATAGACTGGCACAGTGGAATAGGAAACAAAATCCAACAATATGCTGTATACAAGAAACACATTTAACTCAAAAGATATTCATAGGCTGAAAGATGGAAAACAATATTACACACCCCAGCACCTCAGAAAAAAGCAGGAGTAGCAATCCTGTTCTCAGACTGACTCAACTCCAAACCAAGATTCATCAAGTGAAATAAAGAAGGCCACTGTATATTAGTTAGGGGAAAAATTCAAGAAGAGGTAACACTCATAAATAATTGACATGAAAAATGTAATATCCAATACAACAATCCTAACAGGAGACCTTAACACCCCTTAACCCAAATAGATAGATCAACCAGACTAAAAATTAGCAAAGAAATAGCACAACTGAACCAGATCTTGGATCAAATGGACTTGGTAGACATACACAGAGTGTTGGACCCAACCACAGTGAAGTACACATTTTTTTCAGCTGCACACGGATCATTTTCTAAAATAGATCACATTCTAGTACACAGGTCATGCTTAAGTATATGCAAGAAAACAGAAATTATTCCATGCATATTTTCTGACCAAAATGCAATGAAACTGGAAATAAATAACAAAAGAAACCAGAAAAACCTGGTAACTGCTTGGAAATTAAACAACACCCTACTCAGCAATCAATGGGTTACAGATGAAATTAAACAAGAAATTCAACAATATTTACAATTCAATGAAAATTCAAGCACAACTTTTCGTAATTTATGGGATGTGATGAAAGCAGTTCTCAGAGGGAAATTCATAGCTGTGAACTCACACATTAGGAAAACAGAACGGGAACAAATCAACACCCTTATGCTGCACCTTCGACATTTAGAAAAGGAAGAGCAAATCAAACCCAGAGCCCAAAGA
>NW_004524650.1:1073653-1080831 GCF_000260255.1 Octodon degus | reverse complement strand
CTGGGGGATTGAACCGCGGTCCCTGATGCTTTGCCAAGCTTGTTCTAAGTAGGTGCTTTAGACCACTGAGCCATCTCTCCAGCCCTGAAATTTCAAGATTTTCATTCAAAACCAACTAATACTGATGATGTAGCTGTGGAATAGGCCATGAATGTGACTTTACAGAAAAATTGTAGAATCTTTTGGTAGCTCTAACTTTTGTTTGCCAATAACAGAAGGACAAAAGAATTTTAATGTATCTAATATCTAAAACAACATTTCAAAAATAAATTCCTGATGTTTTCATTTATCATTATATGACTGGAACTTCACCCAGTTCCTAGAATAATGAAGACAAATAAATTATTCTTGAAGATAAGAAAGAAAGAAAATATGAAGAAAGGAAGGGAGGCAGCCAAGCAGAAAAGAAATAGAGAGGAAAGGAGGGAGTAAATAAGGGAGGGAGGAATGAACACAGGTGGAAGGGAGGGGCAGATGTAGGAAAAATGAAAAGCCATTTGACTTGATTGACTAACAAGCTATGAAGACCATATGAATGAACAGTGTCAACTCTGGCACATGGGGGATCTGACTGGGCCATTTGTGTACCTGATGCCAAAACTGGGCAATGACTTACTGCAAAACATTAGTGACAGTATTTCATCATTGTTCCACATACTCATTGTAATCTATGTGACTTGGAACTTATGTCTTCAGCAATATTTTAATATGTCAGTAAAACTGGATTCATCCCATCCTAGGTGCCCGGTCACATGGCAGTGTAGAATCTACCAGTCCTCACATTTATATTTTTGTCATTTCTTCTTACCTGGGATGCCACATCACTTGAGAGTAACTTGGAAAAGCAGAATCAACAAAACTCATGTGAAAAGATGCTTAAATAGAAATATATGTTATGTAATGCTTCAGGTAGAAGCTAATACCCAATATTTCCTTCATCTCCTTTCTATTTAGTGTCTTATGAGCTAAAGCTATATTCTTCTGGTTCAAAGTACTCACAAGATATAAACTACTTTTGCTGTTTATTTCAACTAGATACTACCTTTGATCATTAGGTATGACTGTGTTTATATCTGTAGCACTACCTTATGTCACTTTATAAGTATTATAGTTTCAAATGACATCTCGACTATTTGATTTTCACATGGAATTCCTATCACATCCTGTAATCTCCTCCATTAAGGATGACTTGATGTTGTATTGGGACTTGCTTAAGTTTCATACAAATTATTGTTCTCCCCAGTTGTTTACAACTCTCTTCTTCTACAAATTCCCATTAGAGCACCATCAGCTAGAACTGCCCATGGACCTCAGGGACACTGCTCTTGCTATCACTGGAAGATGGGCGGGAAAGAATGGGTTTTGGATTTAACCTTCAAATTTCTTAACTTTACCCAAATTACTTAAAGCTGTTTGAGTTTTAGTTTCTTCTTCAAAAGAGTAATGAACATACACAATGACACAAGTGTTGTGAAGACGAAATGAGTGCCCCCTTGCTAAACATGTGCGAAAGCACCAGCTTTTATGCAACGTGAACCTATGATAAGGAAATGGAGTGATTTACATCAAAGAACTGATTCTACCTTACAGAGGTTAGCAGTAGAAGTATTGCCCAGGTATTACCTCAGTAAATACTAGTTCTCCTTCCTTCCTAACTAAACCAAGGGTACTTGACAGGATGATATGGAAACATCTATTTATTATGAAGTTAAAATGCCAAATTCTCAGAGAAGATTGCCATAGACTGAGTCTAAGTCAACAGTCTTCTTCACTGGGCAATGGCGAAGCGCCTGTCTCCCCAGTGCTGGCCACACCCTCAGGAATGGGAATTCATTGTGAGAATGCATCTGTATAGTGGATTTCTAACAGGTAGTTACGGGCTGATGAGATATCTCAGTAGACTAAATGCCTGCATAGGCAAGTGCAGAGACTGGGGTTTGATTCCCAGCATCATATGCCACACTGGCCCTGCTCCCAGGTGCACTGAGTTATTGACTGAAACCAGATGTTGTGGCACATGCCTTTAATCCCAACACTGGGAAGGCTGAAAACAGGAGGATGACTATGAGTCCAAGCTGTGTGGTGAGACCCTGTACCAAATAAATTTTTTTTTAAATAAAGAGTGACTCTAACTGGTGGTCAACTTATTACACCCTGTTGCATTAACCTTGCCTGGTGCTGGGTTCAGAAGGCCCACCTGAGATTGCTGCCAACAGCATAAAAGGCAGAACAGAAGAAGCTGTCAAAAACGCTGTTAGGGATGGCGTTTAGAGAAGCTGTTGGAGTTCTTGGAGCTGTCAGAAGCTGCTAGTTTTCTTGGGCGTCCTAATGGAGAACATGTTTCTTGTCATGCTGGCTTTCCCAATGAACTTTGGAGAAGCTTTGGTCCTCTCTCAAGCATCACTTCCTGGCTCCAGAGGGGAAAATGGTGCAGTGCTCAGCCTCTTGCAGAAGTTCGTTACATTGGCTATACTGATGGAAACTCGGCTTTACTCGCTGCTGGAGAAGCTCAGGACCTCACTGTTGCTGAGGAGGGTTGTGGTGGTACATTTGGGGGAGCTCTGGTGTTTAACTTGAGTGTTTCTTCATAGCTCCAGATCAGATCCTTCAGCCTCCTAGCACAGATCCTTCATCCCACTGGCATAGACTTCCTAGCTTCCACCACTGACCTTTTAACCTCTGCAGCATAGATCCATGAAGTGGGCCTGCATGAGATTTTGTTGTGGGCTCTAAACCTCCAGCTGGATTTGCAGGAAGCATTGTTATGAGCTCTAGGTTTTCAGCTGGTCTCATGCAAGACATTAGGATCTAGGCCCTTAGCTGGAATCTTCAGTCTTTGTGTGTATGGACAGATTTTCTCCACTTCTTGTACATGGGGCTTGGATGATTCCTTATAAAATACCATTATAAAAATGATTCCTGTCTTATATTTTTCCCTTGCAAATACCCTATTCCACAACAACCTGGATCCTTATGTGGACTATAAATTTCCAGAGTCAGAAGAACACTTTTTGTTTATCTTCATAGCAGTAGCACTTTCCTTTACTCACTGCCAAATACTAAACAAAAGTTTAAAATACCAGAAAAAAGTTCTAGGTTAACCTCTGCCAGTATTTCAGCTGAAGGACTGTGAGCAATCCCAATTTTTTTGAGTCTGAATTTTATCACCTCTAAATGCACTATACATATATATATCCCTGTTGCTGCAATTGTCAGCATTGCACCATCATGTATCGCACAAGATGAGGAAGATGAGGATCTTATAGGCAGCTTGTACATTACCAACTCTAAGGGCAGAAGTCTTCTTCTGCACCAAAGGTTCCTTAATTCTATCACCTCACATCTGTCAGTGACCAGATTCAATCACTGACCCCTCCTAAACTGTAACCTGTAGCCTTCTTGGCTGGCTCCAGTATCTGACTGTGGGGGATGGACAGCCTCGCTCTGCACCTGACCCTGTGCCTGAGTCCTCGTCTCATCACTTCATTCCGCTTTTTGCCCCTTCTTGTCTTCAATTCTGACCATACTGAGCTCTTATTCAGGAGTGCTTTCCTCCGCATCCTTACTTCTTCACCTCCAACACACTGCCACATTCAACGTTCCTGCTCAGGGATTCAGCTTCAGGCTGGCATTTCTTCTATAATCCTAGCTCAGCACTGGTTTCTGATATCCAGGTGACTGCTTGCTAGAACTGCTTGCCAGAAACCTGGCTGTCCACATCCTTGCCTTGGCCTTCCTGGTCCTCAAAGCACCACACATTACTCCAGTCTCTCTAATCAACCATGGGCAATGGGGCTGCTCCAGCCCCTTGTTCTGTCTATGCGAACACAATACTATTGTCTGCAGGAATCTCCCATCTCTTCTCTGCTCTGCCCAGCTTTTCCACCTTGACCTGTCTATGCTGTGTATGCACTGCTGAAGCTTTTACTGCCTTTGCTCCTTGTGGATCTTTTCCTGCGCCATTAGCTTTTACATGCTCTTTTGCGAACTTTAATGTGCCTCCTCTTTCGAATCCTTGGAAGTTCTCCTTTCTAAGTGAAAGCCAAGACACTAACACATTCACATCATTAAATTTATGTAAATCCAACCAAAGCTTGTTTGTGAAAAGCTTGTCTTATGTGCTCTTTTAAAGTCACTTTCCATGAATGGAAATCTTAGTTAGATGACTAAATTTAGGATAGTGTATATTGCAAGAAAACCATGGGCATTTAATCTTTGATACCATAAACTGGAAAATCTGAGTTTCTCTGAACCAGAAATAGTAATGTTCAGTTTCACATTATAACCAATAAGTGCTTTTTAGAAAGCACTTAAAAAATAGTATCATAGCTGCAAGTTCTAGAATGATATATAAATGTATACATTTCACTTTAATTTTAATTTATGAGAAAATTGAAGGCATTTAGTACATAGATGAACACACCTGTTATGTAACTTAGAAAATGAAAGTCAAAACAACTTAAAAACAACAAAAGCAATAAAAATAACATTGCTAATTTAAACTTTAGATGTTCATTCAAACATAATTTTTGCAACTCTACAAATATTAGTCTTTTAACATTTTGAATGGTGCAAAAGGGACTTAACATAGTGTCTGTGTCACAGAACTTAGCTTCTTGCTAATTGAGTAATAAAAATTTTATTTCAATAATTGTTTTTATTTCTAAGAGAGAACAACATAAAATTTCCCAAACATACTTAACAACTGAGACCCCTGTGCTAAATATCATCCTAGAGTTTTACAATTCTAAGATAGTACTTTTATTTTTCCTGTCAATTTAGTAAGTAAAATATCAGTCATCAAAATAGACTCACAGCACTTCTGGGAGACAGGCAGAATTGGTAGAGAATGAGGCTAAGAAGCTAGCATGTGGATCATAGGTTTTACCCTTCCAGCTGGGTTTCAGTGTCCTGAGTATTATCAGAAGGCATTTTCCACCAAACAGCCCTATGTTCTGCACCCAATTACTCCTGTCACGTCCATCCTCCCATCTCCGACAATTCTTACAGTTCCTTCAAGCCACCAAGCTTGCTCCCTGCTATTACATTCCCTCCTCTGGGAAACATCTTCCATGAGAGTCACTCCACCATCTTCTTCATTTCGCCCTCATTTGCTGCTAGATATATTGTCAGAAACAACTAAAATGCACTAATCCAGGGATCCTTTCTCCCACCTATGACCCATTGTACACATAAAGCCTTATCCAGGAAGGACTAGGAAAATGTTCTTTATACATTAAAGATGAATTCCCCCAAATACCAGACCATTGTGTTTGAACATGATGGCTAATAAATCATTTCATTTGCAGTCATTTTATAAGGTGAGGACTTGATTTATACTTATTCAATGTTTCACTCTAATTGGGATATCCTGAATTTTACTGACAAGTGTCCATAAACAATGAAATCCTAATTTCATTTTCCCTGTTCTTCCTGAAGTTGTAAGACATGTGCTTGCTCTAGCAGCACTGAATCTTCCTTTACTCATTACTGTCATTCTTTAAAGTACCACTGATTTTTATCATTCTCTGAGCAGAGAAACTCTTCAGAAATAGTTCTATGCACTGAGTCAATTGTCTCAACTCCTAAGCTATGATTACTAATGAAAACGTACAGACTATGATTCAGATATTCCGAGTGACAATAAAATCATGACTCACTTCATTTAGAAACCCTCCCCCATCCGAATGCAACACCACAAGAACATCAAAAATAAAGATTTTTAATCTTGCCATATGTGCATATTTCAGAGGCAAAATGTATTGATGGCTTAACTTAGAAAGTTGAAAAGGAGATAATTTGCTTTTAAGTCACCCAGTTTATTTGGGATAAACTTTATAAAATGTGCAATTAAATAGATAAAATGTCACACATGCGGAGAAAAGAATATTCACAAATATTCTTTATTACCAAGCTTTAATTAAATATTTAAACGATAATCTAAAGTTACAAATATATGTGCTATGTACAACTAAAGGCATGAAAAATATATTAGTTTTTATAAAATAAAATATAATTACTTAAAAATAATTTCAAATCAATATAATAAGTATTTGAGGGACTGGGGAGAAGGCTCAGTGGAATAAGCGCTTCTCTGGCAAGCGCAAGAGCCTGAGTTCAGTGCCTGGTTCTGCAAAACAATAAATAAATAAATAAGCATTTGGTATACTTTTCACTTTGAGTAAATGAGATTTGTTTTGGACAACATTCTATAACTTTGATTAAATAAAAAAAATGAATATACATAGGAAAAACATTGATATTACTGATGACTAGAAAAAATAAAACAGTGAATATCTGGGTTTGAGAAAATAAGTCAGATTTTATAACCCTAAAACCTATGAAAGGGTAGTGTATTGAACATATTTTATCATAAAGTTAACATTATTCAAGTGCTCAAGAAATTAATAGTTTTCAGTGAGTAAAATGATTTTAATTTCTATGATGTTATTTTAAAATATAGGAAATTACCTGTACTGTATACACATGGGAAAGGTATTTTATTAGGCAATATGCTGTGAGCAGAAGCCAAGACGTATTTCCTAGTGTGTATTGATTTACAACCTTTTGATGCTTTGAAATCAGCCATAGCACACGTAGCACACTACACTGTATAAGCTGCATACAATGAAAAGCATTTTAAAAGTCACTTGATTCCAAGGTGGTCAACCCATTTAGGAGACATTGCCAGGAGTCTGATGTCACAGACTGAGAAGTCTGATCACTTCCAAACAGTGAACAGCATCACAATGTCCTCGCGCTGTGTGCCACGGTCATGGGAGAAGGCAGGATGCGCATCATGTTGTATCTTTATCTGTGTGGAAAATATTTTGAATCCATTTTCTTTCTACAAATGACAAAAGTGACCACAATTTGGTTCTATACCCAGCCAGGATAATGGATTAATGGACAAAATAGTGACAGAACAGGTAAAATCCTTGCTGTGTTTGTTGGGAGTAAAAGTATATCCGCAATATGTCATTCAGTGCTAACACAAATGATGTACGATATCTGGAGAACAGATGTTAGGGAGCCAAGATGGTAGAACAAATTCAAATCCATGCTATGGGACAAAGAAAGTTTGCAACCTCAAGAAAACTAGCCCTGCACTAGATATAAAAGAAAGAAAGAAAGGAAGGAAGGAAAGAAGGAAGGAAGGAAGGAAGGAAGGAAGGAAG
>NW_004524650.1:1060750-1073503 GCF_000260255.1 Octodon degus | reverse complement strand
AGAGAAAGAGAGAGAGAGAGGAAAGGAAGAAAGAAAGAAAGAAAGAAAGAAAGAAAGAAAGAAAGAAAGAAAGAAAGAAAGAAAGAAAGATTTTTTTAAAAGCCAGCAGCATATGTGCCTGCCTGGCAAGTGCAAGGTCCCACAGCACAAGGTCCTAAGTTCAATCTTTCATACTGGGGGAAAAAAAAAAAGGCAAATCTTTAGGCCAGCCAGATAGCTCAGCACCTGCTTAGGTAGATGCAGGGACCAGGTTCCTTCTCCAGCATGCCATGCCAGCCCCGCCCCCGGGACGCACTGAGACAGCAATTGAGATTGGAAATGGTGGCACACACTTGTAATCCTAGCGCTTGGGAGGCTGAAAACAGGAGGATCACTATGAGTCTGATCTATGTAGTGAGACCCTGTAGACCCTGTACTAAATACTTAAAAATAAATAAAAGTAAAAAATAAAAAAGATAATAGCTCAGCAGCATAAGCACAAGGTCCTGAGATCAATCCCCACTACCACAAAGGAAAGAAAGAAAGAGAGAGAGAGAGAGAGAGAGAGAGAGAGAGAGAGAGAGAGAGAAAGACAGACAGTCAGAAAACTGAAAAATAACTTCAAACGTGGGGAGACCACCTCGGCTGTTCCTTATTGCTTCAAACGATTAGAAAGGGCCAGCAAGCAGAAGATTCAATGAGACAGCCTTTCTTTTATTGGAAGATAGAATGTCCTAATAGACTTGTTTTATACACAGAAAGAACTGCCCGGGGAAGCAATCAATCAGTCTCCTGCTCCAACTAGAGCCCAAATCTTTCCAAATGAGATATCTAGTGATAAACAGACCAGAAAAATGACCTGGCTTTCTTAAGGTCTAAAAGCTAGTAAGCAGCAGAGCAAAAAGCAATACTCAGGGGCCCACAGAGAATCGTGGTTCATTTCTGTCTTGTTCTCTCTCTAGCAAGTCACTGCATACCCCCAGCAACCCTTCCCTTTTAGGGAGACTGTATTAGACAGGGGGACAGGCCATTATCAAAAAAAGAGTTGACAGGAAAAAAAATAGGTTGCTGTTGATTCAAAGCATCAAAGAAAGAGTAAAATAAAGGAGTCTAGAGCTACCTAAATTCAAAGATGGAAATACGAAAGTAGACGGAACAAAGGCCGGCAGAATCACAGAGCACAACATTGCAGAGAATTGCTTTTCAAATCCCTCCCACTTTGTAAGTAAAGTTACCAGAACTGACCAGGAGTTTTCACTATTCGGCTAAGAATATCTCTAGGAATAGTCAGACCTCTTCAAAACCATGAGTTTCAAATATAAATCCATCAATGCTTATGCTTTTCTCTTCGAATACACCACTGAATAGCTGCTCCATGCTTTTACCTTGTTGCCAAACCTGACAGGAAAGACTATGTCTCAGCCACGGTACATATTTTTTACATCGGTTATACTGTTGTGCTAAAATGGCACTATAGGAATTTAAAATCTGTGTATCAAAATGATTTTGACCTAAAGCTATAGCATGACTCCCATGTGGCTTTACTTTTGATCTGAGAGGATCTGTTGTTATAAACATAAAACAAGCATCACAAAGCCAAAGGGTTTAGGAATTAAATGAGCTTTTCCCCTCATCTTTTGCTGACCTTCAGTGTCACAGATTAACTCATAACTATCCTGTTCAGAAAATTCCTTTGGGGAAACAAGGATAAAGTCACAGAATGAAAATATCAAATACTTTTAAACTTCTGTCACTCTATTAATGCCACCCTATAGAGATGCATGGTAGCTGGTATTCTGCTCTTCAGGAGAAGGCAAAAGGATACTACAGTACTGGTGAGGAGGGCCACTCCCATGTTATACCCACACCTAGGGCCACTCAGCCAGGGAGCCCATTTCCTTGATGTAGACTCAAAGGTTAATGCCTTGATCTCTCTGGGACTCACTGCTCTCACCTTTAAATTGAGACAGCAAGAAGGCCCAGCTCACAACATTGCTGTCAAAGTTAAATCACTTAATATACAGAAAGTACTTGGGACAATCCTGATACATACAGAGTGTTCCCCATATGTTAGCTATCTGTGTAATTCCTCATTAGCTTCATGTATGGGCAATGAACTTAAAACTAAGAGATAAAACTATGTGATTTCTACAACCTCTCTCATAGCTAAAAAGTTCCAGGTATGAAGAATTGTGTAGTATTTCACATTGAATTTAAAAATCTTTTCCAAAAATAAAGTGGCAGAAAAGGCCAGAGAGTGTGGCGTGAATAAAGTGTCTGCTCGATTCCCATATCTGTATTCTAGACTTAGCCCAGAAAAAATGAAAAGGGGACCCCAAGTAACCATGTGCCAAGGAGCCAGAGCAAAGAGGAAACAAAGGTTTCTCTGTGAAAGACCAAAAGGGTTGTCACGTAGTCTTGACTAAGTCTCTTCATTCATTTTAGCAACTGAGCAAACCCAATACTGCTCAGGCACGTGGAAAGGAAGAGGTCATTGTCACCAAACCAAAGACAATTTTTCTTCTTTCAACTGGAAATGTTAGGGGTTCCTTTTAAACACCAAGATGACTCTCCAGGTGCACTATCTATCCAATGTGGGTTGATTTCGGCATCTGTGAGAACATGACACTCTGCTTTGATGAGGTCTCTGGAAACACATGATGCTGCTCAGTATGAAAAGTGCTTCTATGTACCCCAGTGTGAGAAAACGCGAACACTAAATCTGAAGTGGAGATTTTTTTTTTTTAAAAAAGTAGTTTCTGCTGGCACTATTGAAAGCACCCTTTTAAGAAAGGGATCACTGCACAAGAAGCACACAGAGGTTCTAGTTATATCAACTCAAATCCAGCTTCCTTTAGAAAGTAAATTCCCCAAGTTACTTTGATAACGTACAGCTCTATTAGGAGTACATTTACACTTAACTGCCCTTTTATTTCCCAGTATTGCTTTGAAAAGTTGATGGGGTAGAAGTTTTGCGGGGCTTCAATCCCTGCTTTGGAATTTGGAACAGATCATTTAACTCTGAAGCTTACATTCAAGGAATGAGGCACATGGAAGGGCTTCACCAAGTAATTTCTCCAGAGAAAGTATCAGTGAAGGAGAAAAGAAGGGAGAACAGAGGAAGACAAAGTAAAGAACTTTTTACCCCTCAACCTATACTACTTCAATTTCAGGTGTTCCACATATTTCTGTCTCATGTCAAGCATCAAGTACATCCTCAGTAAATAAGGAAAATCTTTCAAGAGACTAACCAAATACAATTGTGCCAATAAGGAAACTAAAAAAAAAAAAAATGTTTCCACTTAGCTTACATATTGTGAATGGACATTACAAAACCAATGTGTATAAATAAAATTCAGTTCCTAAATTATGAAGTCTATTATTCATGAAGTTTACAACTCAGGCCACTTCAGCATAATTTGATGTCCACATACCCATTGGTTTATGTTCTAACTAGGAAGGTCAAAGTGAAATGCCACTAAAAGGCAAAGTCCTACACACTCAATAACATTTTATCAGAAAGGTCCCTTTCCAAAGTTGCTGCCAAAAGTCTTTTTGCTGTCTGTATGTTAATTAGCAACTGATTTAATTAGTATTGTGGATATAAAAAGAGATTTTTTTATTCATGAAATCTGTGACTTTTAATTAGTGTGATGGATGCTAAAAATGTTCTCTTACTGGTGAAATGAAAGGTTTTCAAGCTATGCACATTGACTGAAATAGTTTGGAGACGTTTCCAACCCCAGGATGAGCAGAGTCAGACTCTCAGGAAGCTCTTCTCCTATCCCCAGGGGTTTACTCAGAATAGACCCACTGTCTAGTTTTTGTTACTTAAGAAGGATTTGGGGCTGAAGCATGTCAGCCTCAGAACATAGAATCCCACATTGCCGGTGCTGATTCTTCCCAAGAAGTTTACTAAACCTGATGTCTCAAAGGAGGGAGGCTGGAGAGTCCAGTAAACTTACAGAGCAAAGTCCTCATGCTGCTCTGCTCTTTGAAAGAAAGTTATGAAGTAACTATAGTCTCAAAAGACTTTAGCTTGATGGTTGAATTCAAATTCATCTTAACCTCATCACACAGAACATTAATGGGCAAGTGGACAATGAAAACAATCACCAAGTTGGGCAGGACAGAACTCCCTTGAATCACTTTACAATACCCTAGCTTTCAGATGCTCATCTAGTGATGGAAACATCTAAACTACAACATAATGTGCAGTATAAATTATTTTAATGCTACAATTTATATAAGAGGCAAAAGGATCATGGGAGTGTAGTTAGTTGAATGTGGAGAGTCAAAGGAGTTGATGCTTTATCAGAATATTCCAGGGATAGGGAGATGGCTCAGTGGAAGAAGCGCTTCCCTGGTAAGTGCAAGGTCCTGAGTTCAATCCCTGGTTCCACAAAAAAAGAAAAAAAATATTCCAGAAAGTAGGAACAAAGGTGTTTGTTTGTTTTTTTCAGTGAAAGGAGATGTCCCAGAAAAATTACAAATGTATTAACTATGTACACACCAACATTCTTTCACTCATACATAGTCTTTCAGTGAAAAATACCAATAAAAACTCTGTATAAAGTTTAAAGTCTACCTGTCTTGGAATAAAAAGCAAACTTCAGAATTCTGTTTTTACCCTTCCTTCCCAAATGGTGACTTTACTGACAGTAACTATCAAGCTACAGCTGTCACAATAAGACTAAAAGAGTAACCAGCCTGTGGAGGGAAAGCTGGCGTTCCCAGAAATAGTTTAAATGGTGCTGAATACAGGACTGCACTGCACATATTTTAAAATACCATCCATCAAAATAATATTCCTTTCAATTCTCTAAATTCTATTAAAAGGACCCTCCTAACTACACATTAAGATCACACCTCTGGCATCAGAGCTTGTCCTCTTAACCCCTGTGAATGAAATGTTGATTCTGGAAAACCAGATTCTACTGGCTTTTTTGCTAGTCTGAGGAATTCATAAAGGTTTTTCTTCCAACAGTTTTTAAATTGGCCTTTTCATAATTGTATAACGACAGCCATATATCATCAAGCATATGAATACAGTAAAGAACACACTGCTGTATAATCAATATGCTTTATGACTCCCCTGTCTGGAAGGAATGCCTTCGGTAATGCTGCCAATCACATTGGGGACAACTGCATGCAGCCAGCAGAACACCAGGTTTGAAGACTAGGCTTAGATCTTAGTCGGGTCACCTCCGTGTGTCATCACATACGCTGTACCACCTGAGGGGATTAACGTGAATGGTACCTGGTTTACCTCCTTCATTGAACAAAAATGATTAAATGCACATAGTGTCATTTTAATCTCGCTATCAATGAAAGTCACTAATATTTACAATAAAGAGCTGCCATCTACTGAACACTTAGTGTCTGCATATATTTAATGCCTGTAAGATATCATGTACATATCTCAATTTTATTGCCAAAACAAGTGAAGCTTGGAGATGTAATTTTATGCAAATTGTCTCAAGTGTTGAAGAGTAAGGAATATGCTTTGTTTTACAAACCCAGGCAACTGCAATGTCCCTAATACATAGCACATGCTTTGCTTTCATTCACAACTTTCATGAATAATGTCTTTGGCACAGTAAAATTTAAAAAGCCATATGATAAAACAAATACTTAACAAAGAGCATCTGACATCAGCAATGCTCCTTCTGAGCACTGTTTATTTCCAATTATAAAAAATGAATAGGGTGGTTTGGGGAGACAGCTCAGCAGTCTAAGCACCTGCCTGGCAAGCACAAGGACCTGAGTTCAATACCCTGTATCACACACTGTGCCAGCCCCAGAAGCCCAGGCACACTGGGCCCAAAACCGGGCATGGTGGTGCAAGCCTGTAATCCCAGTGCTGGGGAGGCTGAGGCAGGAGGATCACTACAAGTCTGAACTGCATAGTGAGACCCTATATCCAATAATAATAATAAAAAAGACTGACTAGGGTGGTTCTTTCTAATAATCTTGACAACATTCAGAGTTGACTGAAATATTTTGAAAAACAGATTTGAGTGTTGTAATAATGGTCTATAATAATTAGAGGTCCAAATTGTAATTACATTATTGGCTTTTTTTTACTATTCTTTCTGGATGAAAATCAGAAAATAATTATAGAAAAATGAATATCATATTCATTTTTCCAACCTGGAGTGAGTGCAGAAGGCTGGCAAAATAGAGCTTTGAACATTACTCACCATCCCCAATGACCAGGCGGTTCCACAGCCCAATCACCCACTCACAGTAAGTTTTCCATATATGTATGAGGCCACTCAGTGACTCTAATGTGTTTTCTCATCCATCTAATTCTTATAATAGCTCCAAAAGGTAGGAAGGAGGAAGTGAACAGTTTTAGGGAAGGTAACTGTCCCAGAGAAGCTACATGGATAATGTGCACTGGGAAAAGAAGAAGAGAAGAGGAATGGAAAGGGGGAGTTAAAAAGAAGAGGAGGGTGGCAACATCACCTGATGTTGGATTCGGGGTTCTCTACTCTCCCCTCAGCAGCTGAATCTCCTTTTGAGGATGCAAAGCAGAGGATAAGCACAAAAAGACATAGAGGAATGAACGGGATGGAAAGAGAAAGGGAGGGAGGAGGAAAAAGGTGATATGAATGAATGAGTATTAATGAGATTATCTAAGTAAAGCAAGGTATGGAGATATCCAGTGGAGTTCACAGAACCATAAACCTCAAAAAGAAGTGATTTTAGAGGATATTGTTCAGATTGTATAATCTGATTAAATCATGAAAGCTCTTACTAAGAAAACGGCATGTGCCCATAAATATACGCACAATGTTACACACAATTCATGTCCATTCACATCAAAGTATTGTGCTAGTTCTCACTTTAAAAAAATATGTTTTAGAAGCAGAGATAGCTGCAGCTTTCTATTTTCTGTAGCCTGCAGGGCTGGGGTCAGAGAATGGGTCTCCCTCCATGGGCTGCAGCCCAGTGGCAGTGTGTGCCCCTGAGATAAGAGGTGTCCCTTCGTATCAGAGCAACAGGGCTCTCTGGATCCCTTCTGCTGCCACCTGGCTCTGCACAATGTTTCCAAGCTTAATAGGAAGGGAAATATAATTTCCTGCACCACTCGTTGAGAACATTATCTACAGTGGAACACCACGCTTTGCATCAACTCAAGAAAACTAAAATAAAGGACAAAAAATCTGAGAAAATTTTGGCTTCCCTTGAAATTGAATCACCATGACTAAAACTCTTTGATGAACAGGTTACCTTATTTTATGAAATGGGGGCATTGAGTTCATCAAAGATGGGAAGGATTACTTGATTCTAAAAACAAAATTTTTGGCCATGACTCATCCACATGGCTGACACTGACAAAGGTTCTACAATCTGAGGTACAGGATCTAACGATAAATCCTGAGGGGATTTCACTGACCTTATCAGACCCAAAAGCTACAACTCTTGTTGCATAGGTCCTGCTTTACCTTGGTCTTAACCATCCACCAGAAAAGTATTAAAATGAAATATAAGAACTAAAACCAAAATTTTTGGGGGGAGAGTACTGGGGATTGAACTCAGGAACCTTGAGCTTGCCATACAGGCACTTACGCCACTGAGCTATCTCCCCAGCCCCTAAAGGCAGATTTCTTGTTTCACTTTTCTTACTATTCACACTCCCTAGTTAGTGACAGTGGGATTGAAATAGACAATTTCTGTCTGCCTCTAGTACATATTTAAGTATTGGAGTATTCTGATTCAAAGATATTTTTGCTGGGAGCTTTACATAGACTGGTTGATCACCCTAATCTTAGAAGGAATCATGGTAGTTGATACAAACACAGCTGGGCACTGTTCTGACACGTAGACGTGTTAATTCACTTCATACTTAAAATACCCTTATGAGATCAATAGTCATACTATCTCCATTTTTCAGTTGAAGACATGAAGCATATTATGGTACAGAAAGGCTAACCAGTTTAAATTCTCACAGCTGGAAAACAGCAGATCTGAATTCTCACAGCTGGAAAATGGTAGATCTGGGTTTCAACCCAAGCATAGCCAAACTCCAGAATCTGTGGTTGTAACGTCTGCATGTACTAACACTCAAAGAAGCAGGTGTATTTATCTCTAGTTTATGAATGATGGTGCCAAAGGCACATGACTAGCAAACAAAGAAATAAAACAAAACAAAAAAAATTAGGGTAGGAAACCAGAATTATCTGTCACTCATGTCTATTCTTTGTCTCCTATACAATACCACAGGGATGGGTTCCAAGAATGAGGACAGAAGGGGACATCCAAAGTGAGGAGGAGAGGAAATCTAATATGAGAAGCTCTTCTGCCATCACCGAGCTCCAGTACATTCAGACATGCTGGCACCCTCAGGATCCCTCAAATACAAGTCCCAGCTTCCTGCCGGTACAAAGATAAACAGCCCCGGATATTCCTTAACCTTCAGACCCACCCTGCCTGGTTTCACCCTACTGGTTTTCCTTATCTCAACCCTGGCTCTATGAAGATGGATGGTCTCACTTAGTGCTCTGCAAGTCCTCTGTATCCCTGAGATATCTAAAGAACAATAGCTCTAAGGAGTCACCAAATCCAAAATTGGAAAGAAACCATTATTATCACTAATTCTTTCCATCAGTGAAAACTGAGTATCGTTAATTAAATTGCTGTATATACTTTATGCATCACTTGAACAGAGGCTACACAGGTCAAAATAAACAATACCTCCATTCAGAGTTTACAAAGCATACCATCTATATAAAAAAGCTTAAATTGTGGGGTTTTTTTCTGAAAACTTAACTACATTATACAATATTTGGAACAAAATTTAAAATAATAACATGTGGATATACTGACAACAGAAGAGCTTTTCACACCTTTGTCCCCAAAAAACTCCGCACCACCACCAAACAGCCTCCCTGCTCATTTCCTAACAAACTCTTAGCTCAGAATTCCAAGTATCTAAACACAACTCTATACCATGTCTTCAGTTATGAGCCTTTCTGTCCCCCTGGATACAACTCTTCAGGATGCACCACTGCCTGCCCCAAGAGTATAGTCTGAATTTTCTGCTTTCATAGACTTGTATATCCAAGTGTCCTGTGATGTCCTGACTCAGGTGTCATTTAATCTCTTCTTTAAGACAATCCTCAGGTTCTACTATCTCCCTTGCTGCTCCGACAAAAGTGTTTTTTTCCTTCATTGGGCCATCAGACATCTTTCGTGATATATGTATCATGTTATGTAAATATACATATACATACATATAACTTCTATTATGTTTAGTTATGTTCTTTGGCATGTTTTCCAAATTAGGCTACACATTTCACACGACCAGTGACTACGATTCGTTCCTGAACTTGCCTTTAAAACCTCTGCTCTGCCATATACAGTGTTAGGAACAGAGAGACTCAACAAACATTGAACAGTTATATTATTAATAATAATTTTGACCTGTGGATGTAGCCTAGTAGTAAGCCACTTCCCTAAAGTTACCAAGGCCCAGGTTCAATCACCAGTGCTATGTAAGGAGTAAAATAAAATGAATAATGTTAATTATATAGTGATCTCTTGTGGAGTACAACTGTGGGCCCAGGATAAAATTTACATATTATAACTAATTTAACATTCACAATCCTTTCATTGGGGATATTGAGACTTAGCAAGGTTAAGTAAATTGCTCAAGGTTAGACATCCTAATTCTTATCACAACAGTAGACTGTACCTTGGACTCAAATTTGTTAGATTCTCAACCAATTCAACACTGTGCAAAATGATAAAATACAAAATATATATATAACTCTAAATTTTTACATAAATTGCACAAATATGAAACAGATCTAGAGGCTGTAATACTCAAGAGAGCTACTTTTCAAATTATTTCAAAAATTAGATATGAGTTCAAAATATCATTTTATATTTATATAGCTGTCATCATAGTATAGGAAATATAAGGTATTTATAATATGAAAACAACTTTGAGAGATTTATTTAGGAGAATAGTGGCATAGGAGCAAGTTGAATTTTCATATTTTAATGGAAAACAAAGCATTGTAAGTTTAATAGTCCTGGGTTAAAATTTTGGCAATCATATTTTAGCCTTGATTCTTGGGCATGTTACTTAATCTTCCCAAGTCAACATTTCCCCAACATTGTGGTCACTAATAATGAGAGCATTCAGAGGTAATTCTAATATAAGATGAGTGTAAAATATGTAGAAAACCTATTACAGCGTCTAACATAAAGTAACAACTTTACTGATGTTGGGTATTATTAATGTTTTTATCAATCATACTCTTGTGTCAAGGGAGTAGGCTAAGCCAGCGTTCTGAGAAGAACAGAGAGACAAAGCTGCCCTCACTCTTTCTACCCTTCTCACAGTGACAGAACATGTTACTCCTAAGAGAAGTAAGGGGAACAAAGACCAGCATAGGCCATCCTCCAAGTCCCTACACTTCCTTCTTTTCAAATTTTCACTTCCTTACTCTTAATTTCATTCTTTTGTTAAAAAAAAAAAAAAGGCCAAATAATGAAAACCAAGTTGGATCCACCCTACCAAACAGTCTGTCCTCTTACATCTACAATGCCTGCCCTGCCGGCTTGTACTCCTCTTCTAGAGAATATGCTCGTTCAAAGTAGTACAGAAGTAGTACAGCACTGGGCAGCAGTCCCAGGGGCACACCAACATTATAACCACTTTGCTTTGTTTTCAGATGTTTCCAATTTATTATCTAAACCTCAAATGTTAATTGGAGACAGTTAATAGATGCATCCCCAGCCACACATGGCCTCGCAAAGAGCAGGCACTCAGTGGCGAGTTCCTCCAGCCCAGCTTCCTCCTGAGTAGAGAATCATCAAAATCTTCAGACCAATTTGGAACCCACCACAAGGGATGGATGGTTTGGATCTGAAGAGGTGTATCATTTAACTAAGGCACAGAATGGCAATTAGCAAGGGGCAGGTTACAGACACTATTGATCATGCTTGCAGAAGGTCAGTGACCTGAAAATAACTCGCTTTTCTTTTTTAAATAAAATATCCTTGAAAAATCTCTAAGCTAAATCGTTTCCTGGAAAACATGTGCCTGGAAAACCCAGCATCTGCAGAAAGTCAAAAAGCCCCAAAGATCTCAACAGTTTTTCCTCTGCCTTATTTTCAATTGGAAAAAAATAAAGAAGAAGTGAAGCTGGACTTCGGCTTTTTGATACAGGTCAGGAAACTGCAATGTCAAAAACAAAGCAAAGCATTTTCTGGGGCAGTTTCTAAAACATTTTACACCATTGTGTTGGAGATGAATTGAAACTCACCCATCACAGCACCTGCGATAAACAAAGTTATTCTGAAGTTATCAAAAAGTTGATTGATTTGTTCATAAGATTCTATTTTGTGTTAAAAACTCATTATTTTGTAAATTGAATTTTTCCTTAAAATCAAAGAGAAGATGAACATGAAAGCTTAAGGGCTACAAAAGGTGTTCTTTACATTAGTTGGAGGAATTCGTAACTTCAACTTCTGTAAGTAAAAGGTCACTTTCTCTCTTCATTTTTTAATTTACTATTTATTAATTAGGGGGACAGAGAAGGATCCTGACTGCATCGTCGGAAGGGAAACTCCTCCAGCACTAAAGGAAAGACCATGTAGCAAGTTTGCTAAAGACGTAACACCCATTCTCCTGAAAATAACTTTGCACTGTGTTCACATATGTAAATTATGTGACTGCTATTCCAACCATTGCCTGTGTGTGTTCATGTGTGAGAACCCAGATCTGTATTTTCATACTGTCACACACACACACACACACACACACACACACACACCACTAGTCCATAGAGCCAAAGGGCTTTTCCAGGCAGGTTCCAGGAGACTGGGACTGGAGCCTGAGAGGACAGCAGCCTTTACAAAAATCTGAAGCACTCTTGTGCTTGAGGTACAGCGCCGACCTCCCCGCAAAGCTCTGTTGCTGAGGCCTCTTCACTTAGAAATTTCCACCTTCCCTTTCAGATATTTGCTCCCTGGCCGGCTTAGCCCACTGAGTCCCTGCATCCCAACCGCTAAGAAACGGTTAAATGGGACAGCGTGCCGGACTCTGGAAGCGGGAGCCCCCTCCACTCCCCAGCAACGCCTCCTCTTCCTCCTCGCCGCTCCTCTCCGCGGCGCAGCGGGGTGGAAGGTCCGGAAAGCCAGGCCCCACGATGCAAGGAGCCCAGCTTCAGCCCGGGCGCACCTCTCCCCGCGCCCGACACCGCATCACCTCGCGGTCCCTGTCCCCCGCCACCTCCTCCCTGTCACCCAACACTGCGGCCAGTGGCCGCAAGGGCTCCGGGGGCGAAGTGTGGGGAAGCTCAGGGCTTCCCTCGCCCCCCGCCCGGCGCCCGGGAAGCAAGCCCGCTGGGGAAGCGGCTGCTGCAACTTGGGGGAACTTGGGCGGGCGCTCCGGCGGCCGCACCGCACCCTCCCGGCCGGGCCTCCACCCGAGGGCGAGGGTGGGCGGGCGAGCACCACCCCGGGCTTACCACGAGCGCGGGGACCCCGGCGGCCAGCGAGTAGAGGAGCACGGGGGGCACGGCGCTGCTGTCCTCCGGGCCCGGGTAGGGCTTGCGGTAGGCGCTGTCGTGGCAGAAGAAGCCCTGCACGTTCACGGAGAACGTGTCGGTGTACTCGAAGTAGTAAGCCAGCATCACCGTCCCTGCCATGATCACCATCTGGAAATAGAGCATGCTGCTGGTGAGCGCCGCGGGCCGCCGGGGCACGCACGCCGCCGGCCGAGCTGGCGAGCCCCCGCCCGGTCGCGGAGGA
>NW_004524650.1:989869-1060583 GCF_000260255.1 Octodon degus | reverse complement strand
CGCCGCAAGCGCAGCCCGCCGGCGCGCCGGGTCGCGCGGAAAGGCGGGGGTCTCCGGCGCGGGCGCGTCCGTGGGCCTGAGGCCCAGGTCAAGCCCTCCGGTCCCGAAGGACCCGGCGGCGGCAGGCGGGACGGCGGGACCCCTGGGGACGCAGGCTGGGGAGCTGGCGCTGCTCCGGGCGGGGGTAAAACCAAAATCAGAAGGGGAGGGGAGGCGACAGAAATGGAGCTTCTAGAAACTCCCTTTCGAGGCACCAGCTGGGCTGTTTAACAAACCCGCACAACGCCTGGGAAGACGAAGCGTGACACGTCTTC
This sequence comes from Octodon degus, assembly GCF_000260255.1. Taxonomy (NCBI): domain Eukaryota; kingdom Metazoa; phylum Chordata; class Mammalia; order Rodentia; family Octodontidae; genus Octodon; species Octodon degus. Next base: position 1,060,269 of record NW_004524650.1, on the reverse strand, counting down.
CTCGCAAAGGCCACCCGGGCGCGAAGTACAGGGTGCCCCTCGAGTTCAGTCAGCGCCCTCAGCCGCCCTCGCTCGGCTTCCCTAACCCGAGCAGGACACGGGCGGGAGCTGGTTTCTAGGCGCGGTTGGCAAAATGAAATCGGAGGAATTGGGACTTGGGTTCTTTGCCTCCTCCTCAGCTTCACGGGGCTTTGCATATAAGAATACGAAAATCATGGCTTGTAGCTCCATCTCTTCTGCACCTGCTCCCTTCTTCATTCCATGTAGCTCTTGTTCATCTTCTCAGCCTCATTTTATTAGGTGCTAATCAGACCAGATATAGTAGATTCTTGGAAGCCAGCAGCACCAGTCACCAAGGGCTGTTTGGTTCATTTCTATCTTCCAGGAGTTCAGGGAACTGCGGGGATTCCTCTGGGGCCAGGTGAAGGGAAGACAACATTGCCAACTCCTGGCCCATACATATAAAATAGACCCATACCAGCACCTCCTACGTACATGTCCATGCGTGAGTGTGAATATGCAAGTAGCTGTAGAACCACATATACATGCAAAGCGCCCCTTCTGAGATGCTTCGTGGAGACTTGTGTACAAGGCAAGGGCAGGAAATTGTTAGAGCTCTGTGCTTCTCATTAACGCACACAGTTACCTTAGCAAGGCTTCAGGACTGAATTCATTTTAAGAGGTTGTTGACTTTTCGAAGTGGGCCTTTATCATCAGGAAAGTACATTTTAGGCTAATGGAAAGCAGTTTAAATTTGGCAAATCCTTGATAGTTGGGGGTGGGATAGTCACGGTATTATTTTTTAAATTTTGAATAGATATTATATATCTCCTTGTTATGCATTATCATCCAACAGCTCCTAGAACGTGCTGCTCAGACTGCCCTAAACAAGGTGTAAAGCAAGCAATTTGGGGCAGTGAAAGTCCATTGTTCCTAAATGGACAAGTGTGACATCATATTATGATAATATGACTACTCTAAGATACATGGGTTTAAGTTTTCACTCAGGAAGTCACTCTATGACTATAAGCATGATTTAAACTGCCTCTGTGGTTCTAAGCAGGAGTCCTACAGACCTTCCCACCGAATGACATTTTTGGAAGAGTGATGTCAATTACTAATGGTAGGGGCTGGGGAGATGGCTCAGTTGAATAAGCACTTCCCTGGCAAGAGCAAGGGCCTGAGTTCAATCCCCAGTTCCAGAAAAAAAAAAATTATTAATGGTAACCCACTTGTTCCAGCTAGTGGAAGCACACGTTATTTTCAGAATTAAAATATATCATAGCACACAGTTAATGCACACCGAGTGCGTTGTATTATACGTGGAATGAAGTGAATCCTGCATCCTGTTCCCAGCATTATCAGTGAAGGCCTTGTTGCAGATATTTAATTAGTGTTTGTGGAATAAATTAATTAATTGACTCTTCAACGTGTAAAATGTGTCCTAGGCTCAGAAACCAGTCTTTAAGCATGACCTACACACTGGCACGATCATACTGACACACAGTGTCCAAGGCCAGGGTACAAGAACAGATTTGGTCGCTACCCTGTCGCTTGCACACTCTGGAAACCGCACCAAGGTGCTCAACCTCTTTTACTTTAGTTTGTGCCCAGCAGAGCAGATTCTAGTGTTTACTCTGCAAGTTTGACATGAGGGTTGACTCATTCTCATTGAGTCTGGCATGTTCAGAAGCACCTGGAGAGTGCTTGTGTTCTAAAAATTATAACCATAAATACATCTAACTTACTGTAACTCATTTCATTTCAGTATCTACCACCTGTCACTTCCTTCTCACTTTATGGCCTACAAATTACACAGGTTTATTCATATTTCTCTAACTATGTACATTTTATAGAAATTTTGCACAGTCTATCCACCCTTTTAGATGTTATCTCAGGAAGAAGATTTTCTTTCAAAATTCTAATGTCTCCATTATTTGTTCAGTTAATGATGGCCAAAGGATGTTGTTGATTGATTTATGATTGACTAGTGCCTGATACTGAAATTCAAAGGGAATGTTGAAACTTACATTATAAGAAATGAACTTACATTATAAGAATATGAACATGAAATCCCTTCCATGAATATTTAAACAGACTGGTTATTCACAGAAATGCCTCAAGGTGGATGAGAAAGCCTGAGTTATATGCCCTAAGGCTGCTTATTTGCCCTTCTGAAACCTGTGCTTCTTCTGTGGTAAAAAGAACTTTTTTTTTTCTATCCTCTGATTAATTTTTCCAGATACACAAGACCCTGTAAACTACCTGGTCAGAAGAAGGCACTGATTTACTGAACTTCTTCACTTTATTTTCTGTTAATTCATTTATTTCCAAAAATACATCTTTTCAACTGCAAATAATCATTTGAAATCCTGCCCTAATTTCTCTCTCTCTCTCTCTCTCTCTCTCTCTCTCTCTCTCTCTCTCATACCGGGGATCAAACTCAGGACCTTGTGCTTGCCATGTGCTGCTGAGCTATCTCCCTGGCTTAAATTTCATTCAAATTTCTGGCTCTTTCTATATTAAAAACAGAACTGTTGGTATTTAATCAACTTGAATACAGATTAATTTATTTGATTTATTTATTTATTTATTTATTTTTGTATTTTAGGACTGGGCCTAAGGGTCTACAGGGTCTCTCTGCATAGATCAGACTCACAGTGATTATCCTGTTTACAACCTCCCAACTGCTGGGGTTATAGGCAGAGCATGACAAACAGTCTTAATCACCTTCTCAACACTCCCTGGGGGTGGGACCGGCATGGCATGCCTGGGGAATCAAGCTCCTAGCCCCTGATTCTGCCTAAGCAGGTACTTTAATCCACTGAGCTATTTGGCCAGCCCTTAATTCTTAATTTAATTTAATTCTTCAGCACATCATTGTGAGCTCCATTATATTATAAAGATTAGCTCTTTTAGCCAAACACTGTCCTGTCCTTCAAACTCCCATCTCAGCTCCCACTGTTGCGAATTTTTTCAGTATTTATATTAATTTATATGCTCATGACTTAATCACTCTCACTCCCACCATGTATCTTTATGGTAAAATGCTGAAATGTGGTAAAGTATCATGGGAATTCCAATTAATTTCCATACTTCTCTTCCCTGTAATACTAGGTCCCCCAGTAAGAGTTAATAAGACAATAGAGCTGCATGCAAAGGTACAGCACTTGTTCAAAAGGTTTCTATTTTCCTGAAAAGACAAATGTACAGAATGTGCAAGTGGGGGGGGGGCTTAGGAGGGGACTTTTATCTGGACTTATGTGTAAACATAAGAATTATATAATTCTTTATGCCTATTTTTAAAATACATTTTAATTTTTAAATGTGTTTTCATCATATTCTGTAGGGACTTAAAGTTCAACGTATCAATACTTGATGAAAAATACCTGTTCCATATTATGCCTAATATGTTTGATATGCAGACAGATAGTGAGGTTAAGCTTAACAGCCTAAGTTGTATGGTAATAACAATAAGCTTGTCTTCTGGATGGTTAGCAACCTAAGTTTGCAGACCAAAATTAAAGAAAAAGGAGGGCTGCAAGGAAAGCCAACATTTTGGCCCTAGCCTTCCAAGGTCAATTAAGACTCAGGACATATGAGATCTTGTACTATAACATCATGTAACTTAGTAGTATCCCAAGTTTTCTGATCAAGGAGATTATGGGGTCAAAGAGGAAAGTGACTGATGATGTGGAGTGTGCCTAAGGAGAGTCACATGGAGAGAAAACATTCTCTCAGGCCTTCACAGAGAGTACATTGGCCAAGCAATGACCATGACTCATCCACATGGCTGACACTGACAAAGGATCTACAATCTGAGGTACAGGATCTCAGGATAAATCCTGAGAGGATTTCACTGACCCTGTCAGATCCAAAAGCTACCACTCTTGTTGCATAGGTCTTGCTTTATCTTGGTCTTAACTATCCAGCAGAAAAGTATAAAAACAAAATATAAGAAGTAAAGCCATGCTATTATGTTGAGCTGTAAGAGACTCAGGTCAACAATTTCTGACATTGCCCGTGAAGCAGAAGACCTAATACTATTATGGACTACTGGTCTCTTTTAGAATATTTTGCTGAGTTAACACACCTATAATATTCAAATAACGAAACTTAACAAAAAAGGGGATACAGATGAATGTCCATTTTCCATCTGTGTATTCAAAATGGTTAGGATAGATATATAGTTACATTCTCTTAATGAATAGAGGCATTTGTTCTAATAGTGTTTATAAATAGAATATCATGTCCGCCTCTTGTACAGCAATTAACCACTAGGAAGAATGTATGCAATGTGTTAATTATTGAAACTGTCCCACCAAGTTGGTTTGAAACTGTCTCATTGCTATTTGTTTCTCAATAAAATTATGAAAAAAATGGTTAGGATAGATATATAGTTACATTCTTTTAACGAGTAGAAGGATTTGTTGTAATAGTGTTTGTAAATAGGATATTGTGTCTGCGTCTTGTATGGCAAATAACCATGAGGAAGAGAATATGCAATGTGTTAATTATTGCAACTATCATACCAATTTGATTCGAAACTGTCTCATTGCTATTTGTCTCTCAATAAAATTATGGAAAAAAGGAGGGGACTTTTACATAGCAAATAGTTTGGGCAGGCAAACTTCAGATATTTGTGTGTGGCTAAAGGGTCTGTTCTTCTCATTCAGCTTTGAATACCTCAGATGTCTGCTAGAGAGATATAGGTAATGAGTGCCTGACTCTTCAAGATTATTGCCAGTTAGGTTTTATGCAACTAATCTGTTACAATTGGGAAGGCAACATAGAGGTTTCCAAGGATCTGGCCTTTACTATAACATAGAGAGAATGTTTTGGCAAGGAGATCTCTCACTATTTTCAAAGAATGTACAGAATGATACATGTTAATTTTGTTGTTTCAAGTAATTAATCTATAAGCCCAGACATTTTCCTGAAATTTTCTCATTATATATACAAAAAACAGAGACAGATAACACAATCTTTTGTGCATAGCTGAGATGGTAGAATATGCAGAATTTAGATAGCTTTATATGAGACAAATGAGGGAAGTATCTAAAATAATAGAAACTTCTTTAAACAACAACTTATCCTATATTCATAACAGTCAACTTGAGCTGGACATGTTTAAGGTGATTAAAGAGTGTGAAGAGTTAGACAAATTTGTACTAATGAGGGATTTTAAATATTAGCATATAGATTGGTAGAAGATCCCATGAGACAAGACTGGGAAAGAGTTTTATTTTTTAAATAGATGAGATAGCTGCCTTCAGAATAAGTAAGAGTACCTGGTAATTCATTCTAAAATTATTTACGGTCCATTACAAAGGCAGTATCTCCCAACTGAACAGTGGGTTGAATCTGGAGAATGAAAGAATAGAGTAGCTTCCTAATATCCAGATTACATATTCAGGGAATGCTCCTAAAGCCTAAATGAGAAATAAGATACAAAGCTGGTTAAATCATGAAAGATGGTACTTCAAAACACATAAATTTATGTACAACATTCTAAAACCTAGAGCAACATTTTACACTACACTCTTGACTTCTGGTTACTGACATGATGAGGGCTGCATCCCCACAGGATGGCTTCTGGTGCTTTGTTTAGGAAGGAACTGCTTCCTCAAGAAGGAAAAATCTAAATGGTAATTGGAGTGTCTGTCTCTTACTACCTCCCTGTAATGGGCTGATGATCCGAGGCCAGATGCTCCTGACCTGGCCAACTGGCATTTATCCTCAGCTGGCCTCACCAAAATGTCTTTGAAGTTCCTTACTCCATAACTGTTTTAGAGCTTCTTCTGTTGTACATTTCTAATGTTTTATTTTGGCTTTTCTTGTTTTACTTTGAAGACAGTTATCATAAAGACCATATTTTATTAGTGAAACCAGTTACTTTTACTGAAGCCATATGTTAGCTAACTGTCCTCCACTGGGGCAAAGCATCTGACGTAAACAATTTAAGGGAGGCAAGATTTCGTTTGGCTCAGTTCTGGAGGTTGCAGACTTTGGTCAACTGGCTTCCAGGCAGAAGCACCATGGTGAGAGGGGAAAGTCCCAGAAAGCTGCTCATCCACAGCACCAGGAGGAGGACAGTGGAAAGAAGGGGCCAGACCAGATGAAGGCCCCACGGGGGGCGGCAAGATAGCTCAGCGGTCTAAAGCACCTGCTTAGGCAAGCTTAGGCAAACACTCAGGGATCATGTTTCAATCCCTGGCACCACATGCCATGCCAGCCCTGCCTCCAGGGCTGGCTGAGCTGGCTAAAATAAAATAAAAAAGACAAAGTCCCCATGGTCATACTCTCATCACCTAAAAAAAAAAAAAAAAAAAAAAAAAAAAAAAAAAAACCTAAGCTCTAAGATTCCATTGCCTCCTATTAATGGCATAAGATTATGATCAGTCACTGATAAAGTCAGAGTTCTCATAATTCAATTACTTTCCAAAAGCCCCAGCTCTTCCCTCAAGCGTCTTTTGGGGGACAGTTTAGGTCTAAAGACTAAGTATGTATGTGAAATTAATGGAGCAGATAAAACAAACTAAAATAACTGGCAAAACACTAAGGCTGGGAAAGAACAGAAATGTTTAACATGTCATAAGCTGTGGTGTTGCAGCAAAAATTTTGAATTATTGTTTTTAAAAGGGTATTTACAACATGCTGATCATATTCACTTTGTAACCCTCGCAGTTAATTAGCTTCTCTAAGTCTCAGTTTGTTCATGTGTGTAATTAATTTTATGAATCTTAACTATGAAGATGTGGAAATGCTTATATTTATAAAATGCTTAATGAATATTGGAAAGTTCTGTGTTAGAAAACATATAATCAGAAGTATAGAATGACTCATCTAAGTGGATCCTGGATTTTTCCCCAATAACTAAGTCCAACTTACAGAAACTTGGAATAATCACTCCCTGGTCTGTTTCCATGGCTGTGAATACTGGATTATTTTCCTTATGTGGTAATCATTAAAATATGCCTTTCTCTTTTAGGATAAAAATCAGTAAATTCATAATGCCAGGGAACATTTCAATAAATTGAAATTCTCTAAGAACTTCAACTTTTAAATACATAGATAGAAGACAATGACAGTAAAGCATGGTACCTCGGCCCAAGGACTGAGACCCCACAAAGCAAAGTTAGCATCTCTGCTCTGTAGAATCACAGCTAAGGAGCCTTTGCCAAGTCATTTCATGGTCTCACTTTCTTCAGTGTCCTAAAATGTGGAAAGTGTTGACTGCCTCACTGACATACAGAACAGAGCTTCAGCCATCCCCAGTTATTGATCATCACCATTTTTATTCTTCACCATGCCAGTACAGTCTCCATAGCTAATCAGCAAAACTTTCACTGATCCACTTGGAAATGTGGCTGCATCACATCCTTCCTTCTGTTGGACTTTCATGGTCCTTGAAGGTGCTTGAAAATCTTAGTTTGTTCTGTCATAAACAAGGACTATCCTAAACTAAATCATAAATCCTGCTAATGTTTGAGGAAAAAAAAGACTTTAGCAGTGATGCAAATGTGAGGCAAATTATTCCAATGACAGCTGCAGGTCTATTGTCAAAGATAAACTTTGTGAATGTTAATCAGTGTTTGTTTACTTGTCCTTTACCGTGCTTGGTAAATGATTGAAATCAAAACAGCAGAAGTTAGTCCCTCAAAATAATTCCTTATGTTCATATGTGTACCAGTCAATTATTAAGTTAATATCTTTTAAAATTTGGGTGGAGGGAAAATGAACACATTAAGATTCATAACTTTGATTAATAAGGATCACATTTATTCATAACCAGATTCCATGCACACTAAAACCCTCTAAAAATTAGGAGAAATAATTTTACTATTAGTATTTTGCACATGATTTTCTCAGTAGTAGCAAATAAAAGTTGATGGTATTATTTCTTCAGTAAACTCTGAGTGGTTCTGAGCATCACCTAAATGTGACAAAAATACTGTTTCTGACATTGGTCACAAGATGAATAATGTTGTTATTATAAGACATATATTTCAGTCTCTTTTATTCACAAAGTGTCCATGATGTATCCACCATCACTCACTGGCTTTCATCTTAGGCCACTACAGTGACCAACAATAAGAAACTGAGCTTCAAAATGATGACCCTATTGGACTACCAAAGAAAAATGCAGGATGTTCACATGTTTTGATTATTAATTTTGGGGTCCCAACAAAGAGGTAGAGTGTTTCTGTTAATAAAAGCAATAATTCCCCAGGATACCCTACTTTATGAAGTTAGTTAATATTTTACTATCCATGTTCTATTTTTATTAGAGATCTGTATAGCCAAAAGAAATATAAAAGTAAACCAATGAGTGGAAAACAAACTAACATATGACATTCTCATACATTACACCAGGTCAAAGATGGCATTATGCAGAGACACTGATGACAATAATAGTATGATCAAATATGACCAGTAATATGAATTTAATAATTGGCAAAAAAATAATAAATAAATAAATAAATAAAATAATTGGCAAAGTACATTGTAAAGCAATACACCCAGTCATATATTTATGACATAATGTATAAAATAAAATGCCATACACCTATAATGTGTGATAATACACATTAATAGTGTTTGGTTTATGTATAATAATGACATATGATATATAGATAATATATATGTGTACTTACATATACATAATATATGATGGCTTACCATGCATAACAATATTTGATTTATGTGTAACAGTGGCATAGTATAATAATGAAATATGTTAGTCATACTGACTTAATCATAAAAATATAATAAGTAAAGCATATCACAAAATAGTATGCATTGCGATAGATATATTTTTCTTCCAAATATTTCTTCCAGCTTTCTTTCAAAATGGTTTCTTTATTTATAGTGGTAGTGTATACATATGCACGTTTATGAGGGTTAAGCATTTTCCAATTTTGTTAGATGTTACCAGTCGGAGCTAAAAGAAACAGGGAGACTGCACTAATATAGTCTCAGAGATCTTACTGAGCTTAGTCTCTAAGTGAGCTTTGACCATGGAAACATCTCAAGTTTATTGAGGACTACAAACAAGTTAAGGAATGTGCATAAATAACTTGGTGTAAGCAAGCTGTTATTTACATTGCCTTTCAGCATTCACCAAACTTTAAGTCTTAGATACCACTAGTTAGTAATTTCTCAGGTAAAGGAACAAAGGACAGAGTACTGCCTCCAGCAATCTTTTCCCTTGTCTCCAGCTTACAGAATTCTGAGGGGCCAGCTTCCTTGGGCTCTGTTCTTGGTTCCTTGCTCCCTCAGGACAGTAAGCTTCTGACTCATCACTGCACAATTCAGCAATCAAATTATTTTCTTTCTTTGACCCAAAATTATTTTGTTTATGGCTTTAAGTTCTTCAGGGGTAGGGAAAAGCCCAAATAATTTAATAATCCATTCAAGCGCAATTAAATTTAGGAGAAGAAATCAAGCCAGAGCTTTTGCCTCCTCCCTGAAGCAGCCTTCTGAGAGAATCACCTGACGTTTTCATGGTCAAACACCTCTGAAACAATTATCATTTGGCCTCCTCATGGATACACATTAGTAGCCAACCAGACAGCACAGCTCATTTTCTATGTTTATCATCATATAAAAGACAAGAAGAGCCTGAAGTGATCGGCTATTTGAATCCCACCTACTTGGAATTGATCTGCTATTTGAACACCCTTCATCTAAGTCAAAGAAATCCAGTCCCAACGTAATTAACTCTGAGGTCCTACCGCTACAGCACAGGGAAAACAACCTCAGTTTTCAAATTTGCAACCCATCTTATTCCTACTATTATTTTTAATAAAGACAAAATCATGTCTTTATCATAAACAAATAGCTTAGTTTTGATAGGAAGTATCTACCTTTCTTCAAGAAAGATAGAAAAGATCTTTTTTGTCTAAAAGATTTATGAGAAAGACGCCAGGCATGTCATAGATGCTCCAAATCTTTATTCAGGTGCTCTTTCACTGTAAAACATTCTTTGCTTATGTGTTTACCTAATTGATGTGAAGATAAATGATAAGAAGCAAGAATTTATGTGGGAAACTTCACAATTTTCATAATAAGTGGTTTGGGTTGAGAAAAATAAATGAGATAACCTATCCAAGCATACATTGCAACTTATATTGCAAAGGAAATTACAGCTGAATTTGCAGTTTTACAATAAAGACTCGTTCACATCAATGAAATCATTAATGATGTCATTTCAGTTACAAATAAAGAGTCTCTAGGACAAATGGGAAAGATGCAAGTGACCTTCACATGGCATTATATCACAAAGTCCAAGGGCTCAGTTAGTGTGGAACTTCAGCCTGCAGATTTTTAAATCAACCTATTTATAATTGTGCCAAAGCATGAAGCTGCGACTATTTGAAAGTAGCAAAACCTGTTCTCGAGTGACACAGTTTCTGTTTTAAAGTTTAGTGGACCTAGTGACAACCTCATAGGCTTCAAGTGTAGGTGTCCCTATGTTCTATTAATGTTGAATAATATGATTTCATTACTGACCCAGGAGATGAGGGAAGGATTGGGATGGGCCCCAACATCAGTCTGCTTGGGCTGCCATAACAGAAAATCACAGTCTGAGTGGCTTAAAGAAGATATAGGTAGGTAGGTAGGTAGGTAGATAGATAGATAGATAGATAGATAGATAGATAGATAGATAGACAGACAGACAGACAGACAATTTACCTCCCCATTTTGAACAATGAAAGCTCAGAATCAAGGTGCCATCAGGGTTGGTTTCCTTTGGGCAACTCTTTTCCAGCTTGGAATGGAGGCCCTTTTGCTGTGTCCTCACCTGACCTTTCTACTGTGGCTTCACAGAGTTTTCTGGTGTCCTTTCTCTTCTTCTCAGGACACAAATTATATGTCTTTAGGCCTCACTTTCATTGTCTCATTTAACTGTAATCACTTCCCTGAAGTTTCTATCTCCAAATATAGCCACACCAGTGTCAGGGTTTCTACTCTACAGATGGGGTAGAGGATTCAGTTCATAGCAGTACTCACCGTCCTCCCAGCTTGAACTATTAATACTTCCATTGGTGAAGCTGTGGAAATTTGTCATTTCTGATAGTGGAAAACAGTTACTCACTGGCAACTTCAAATGGATCAACCTATGCAAGGTCACTGCAGGTTTGCTTTATTGCTGGAGTAGCCACTTGATGAGCTTATAAATTGCAATATTGGGGCATAATAAATTATATTTCTTCATTTTAATGATGTTCTTATCTCCCACTCTGATATATTTCCAATTGAACTTTTTAAAGACAGAGACAAGTTAATTTTTATTACCTCACTGTAAAAGTCAGAAAGCATGAGTTAAAGCTGAATCAATGGTTTATAACTTTAACGATTTACTTGGTTCAACATGATTTTCAAATTATAAATGTTGTCATCTGAAGGACAGTCTTATTCAGTGGTGTAGCTAGAAGTATAAGGTGCACAAAATATGGGGAATTTTGGATAATCACATGAATTATTTTATCTCTGGGCCAGAACCGTAATTGCTTCTTTTTGCTCATCCCGATAAACAAGCCATATGCTGCCATCAAGGAATTGTGACAAATCAATTACTGGATTGCAGTATCAAGAGAGATAAGAATGCACAGAATTCAACTTCTTCAGAGGCCTTTATCAGGGCTCCCTGAATCACTCAAACCTCCTTTGTATCTGAATGTTGTGTCCCCACCCCCAGCTGCATGATGCAGAATAGATAAAATATTTGCCCACCATGTATTGTCAGTATAATTCTACAGATGATATTTAAAATAGATTTACTAAATTCTTGCCTACTAAAGACTCATTTCATACTAAAAAAATATGAACTGATGCCTCACAGTTGTTTAGAAACATCTTTATGAAGAGATCACAATATGAAGAGATCCATAGCAGGAATTGTAGAACAGATTATCTTCCACCTGCTAATAAAATAAGTTATTTAAAAAGTCAGCACTGAACTTCCACACCAGAAATTCAGGAAAATAAAATTTTTTAAGGATACAAACTACTCTATCTTCCTAAAGCACCTGTTTAGCCAGAGCCAGCCCCACCTCAGGGGCACAATGAGATGGTGATTGAGGCGGGGTGTGGTGGCATGCAGGTATAATCCCAACACTTAGGAGGCTGAAAACAGGAGAACAAGTATGAGTCCAATCTACATAGTGAGACCCTGTAGACCCTGAACTAAATACACAAAAAATAATAATAATAATACTAAAAGTTGCATACTGGAGGATTCCATTTGTCATTGCTGGAAAGATACAGCTATGGTTTTAGAGAATAGATCATAGCAGCCAGAGTTCTGGGAGGGCATCGTAAGAATGAGTACAAAAGACCTGATGGATGAAACTATTCTGCATTCTGATCGTTGGGGTTATTATTTGAACCATAGACTATATGTTATAATTTATAAAGCTACATATAAAAGACATAAGGAAAAATAAAATACTTGAAATATAAAAATGTGTAGGACATCTTTCAATATACTAATAAGAGTTCTAATATTTTTACGGCTCTATTCTTACACAGAAAGTAACATCTTTTGTGAGCATGTGTAAACTCTTTGTAGCTAGGTACACAGAGTCTGATTCATCGGGATCTGCAAGATCATAATAAAACATGCTTAGTAATGGAGACTGACATGTGATAGTATTTTAAAGTTGGTTTGCATATTTTTGAGGAAGATTGCCATGATTTCAGACAACAAATTAAAATATTAAGGGAAAGAACCACACTAGTCATTTGGGAGCGCTTAGATGAAGCCCAGTTCCCACCAACTCTTCCCATGCTAGCTGATTCAGTGATGAGGAAGATGCGTGACACTTCCGTTCATCTAACAAAGAAAGAAGAATTCAGGGACAGAAGATTTGTGTCAGTTGAACCTATAGAATGGGAGTTGGTGATGGGGTGGGGCCAGCATGCAAGGAGAGGACGTGAGAATTCCATGTGCTAATAGCAGGAAGTGGGCACTCTCTGACCACAGCCACAGACTATTTCCTCTCAACAAACCTCAATCTAATAGTTTAGTCATGATTTGCTTTGGGATTTACACCGTGGGCAGTTAGTGGCAAATGCTGGAGAAGGGCCAGGCTTTTTAGTGGTTCTCCTGAAGCTACAAAAGTTTTTTTGATCATTCCCAAGAGTCTGGGCATGTTATTAAATGTGGGAATGTATTTGAAAAGAATACCATAAACTACAGTGTAATATACAGATGTCAGCTGCTATTGCCTTTGAAACTGGGGACCTAGTTCAATGGAATACATTACACTAGAGGACTAACACCTGTAAGATAACCCAATAATAATTGTTCAGTCTTTCAAATTTTCAAATACGCATTGCAGGTAAACATAGCTCATATGCACCTGCATTGTGCAGATCTTCATACTGCACATTAATAAACACATATAAATGAAATGAAAGTTTTGAATTACTCCATAAAACTACAGCAGCCCCTCTTGATGAGATTACCCTTTCAGAAAATATCCATTAAAATGCAAATATGTTAAATAAATCAAATTTGGGGGGTCAAATTTTCTTGGGAAGTACAACCTGCTAACAGTATTGCATCTTTCCACAATTTCCATCTGAATTGTGCTGATGATGTGCAGGCTGAGGCAGCAAGAAGAGAAAGATTCCTAAGACTATGAGATTCAGCTTTAACAGATGGCAGATGTTCTGATAACTAAATCAAAATGAGATGGACAAAATTCTTTTCATACATCCACCCATTGTACATCTAGTTAATAGTAGGGAGCTAGTCTATAATATAACCGATTCACAGGGGAAATAAGAAAATGTACACAATTTTAAAATAACGTCATATTACATATCAAAATATTAATTATATTGACTAATGTCTTTGGCAAGGCATTCTGGGTAAAGATGAGTTCTGTTTGCACAGTGGCTTTCTCAGGCAAACTCCTCTCCTCCTCACTGATCACAAGATACCAAGAATGACAAATTTTATACATCTGTGGCTGCCAGGCTTCTCAAATGAAAACTAAAGATCTCGACTGAGATAGTAAATTGCTATTTGGTTTATCATCAGCAGCTCATTCTGCAAAATCTATATATAGTCTGATCCTTTCAAAGTCCCAAGAGCAGAAATGTCCAAAGCCACTGCTTGAGGTAACCCCTTGGAGGGGAAGTCTGCCAGGCTCTCAGAACAGTGTCACTTCTGTCATCTTCTCCTCATGTGAGGACTTGCATCCCTGCTTGTATGCTATGATTCCAACCTTTGCTGTAGCAATGTCCCCACACTTCACTGCACACTGGGATCACCTGGGGAGACTCAAAGCTGTTACTGCCCAGGTCATACCAAATGCTAATTAAATCAATGTCTGGGGATAGAAGGAGCAGCTAGAGATTGTAATAAACCTCAGATAACTCTAACAAACAGCAATATCTGGAAAGCATTGCTTTTGTGCCAAATTTGACATACAGGATACTGCCTGATGCACAACTGGTGCATCGTGTGCATTGGCCGCGCACCTCAAGGGATCCAGCCTCACAACAAAAAGCCTTCTAGCTATTGGGTTTCCCTTGTACACTGTAGAAACTCCTTCAGCGCTGACTCAGATAATGTGCAGACAGTATTAAACTACATTAAATACATATATGCAGACAAAAACATACCACCACAATAGTTTTTGAAAAACATTAAATTAGAAAATATATATGCAATGATATCCATACTGCTGAGAAGATGCTGAAATGTACATTTTTCACTGATACTTTTGAACAACTTCTTTGGAAAGCTATTATGTAATAAGTAATAATAATTGATCACTTGACCCAGTGATTTGCATATTTCTAAATCTCTACTATGGTAATAATTGAGATAAGAAAAGTAAAATTTAATCACATTATTTGCACTATGACAAAATAGAAAAACTTAAATGTCTAACTACAAGGTATGGTTGAACAAATTTGGAATAATAAATCAGTAAGATTTCAAACAGCAAATATAAATATTACCTAAGAATTTTTAAGAACATGTAAGTTTTATTAATATTACTATTGGTCTCAGAAAATTTTCAAATAATTTTATTGAGAAAGAAATAGCAATGAGACAGTTTCAAAACCAATTAGTAGGACAGTTTCAATAATTAATATATTCCATATTGTTGTCTTAGTGGTTATTCATTGTACAAGACACAAACATGATATCCTGTCCAAAAACACTATTAGAACAAATCTATTCATTGAATTAAGAGACTGTAGCTGTATATCTATCCTATTTTGAATATATAGATACAAAATGGTTGTTCATTTATATCTCCATTTTTTTGTTTAGTTTTGTCAGAGAAGGGTATTACATTGTCATTTAAATATTATAGGTACATGAATTCAGTAAAATATTCCAATATAGTCCAGTAGTCCATAATAGTAGTGGGTTTTCTGTAAGACTGGCAATGTCAGAAGTTGTTGACTTGAGTCTTTTATGGCTCAGCATATTAATATGGCTTTACTTTTTATACTTTGTTTTTATACTTTTCTGTTGTATGGTTAAGACCAAGATAAAGCAAGCTTTTGTATCTGATAAGGTCAGTCAGAAATTTTTTATTGTTCCTCTGCTGTTTTATATTTTCCTAAATTTTTAAAACATATCACATTTGTGATGGAAAAATTAAGCAATAATATTGCTTGAGAAGGCCATAGTCTATGTCTAATTGACAAAACATAGTTTTAAAATATGGACTTTAATCCTAAAAATATTGGAAAAATCATCTAAGCTATTTGATCGAGAAACATACATGTTTGTATTTCAAACACCACATTGAAGGATTATTTAGACACTGGTTTTTATAATTCATAAGGTGAAGGGAGGGCTGATACAGATACAATTAGAAAAGTGATCCCCAAATGCAAAGTAATATTTTCAAAATTCAGTGTTCCACTGTTGTTTATAAACATCTTAGTAGCATTCTTTGATATATTTTTAAAATATTTAATTTTTTAAAAATTCCCTAATATGGGGGCTGGAGAGGTAGCTCAGTGGGCTAAGTGCCTGCCTGGCAAGCACAAAGACATGAGTTTGATCCCTGACGTTGCATGCTGTGCGGGTATGGTGGTGAGTGTCTGTAATCCCAGCCTTGGAGAGTCTGAGACAGGAAGATTGCTGTGAGTCTGAACTGCATAATGAGACCCTGTATTCAATAAATAAAAAAATAGAAAAAGAAAACAACATTTAAAAACAAATTCCTTAATATGATGTATGTTATGGCTTTTATCTAGATGTTCCTCTCCCAAAACTTTTGAGGCTTTGCAAAAGTGGTTGGATCCTGTCTGCTTCTTGTACTATGGATAACCACTAAAAAGATTACAATGTACAGTGTATTAATTATCAAAACTGTCCTATTAATCAGCTGTGAAACTGTTTCATTCATATTTATTTCTCAATAAAAAAAAAGTGTTTGGATCTAGGGTACGGATGAAGGGTATGTGATACCTGGAGTAGTCCCCCAATGGAATACCATAGTTCCATCTGACTGCACTGAGGTACTGGAGAAAGAAGCCCCACCCTGGATGTAGGTGGCACTGATAAATAGGTGCATTGCTTGAATGTAATATAAAGAGACAGAAAAAAGGCAGGCTAGCTGCCTCATGTCTGCTGTGCCACGGACTGTTTCCCCTCTGCCATGTTGCCCTGACGGGGAACCAGCCAGCTATGGCCTGAAATCTCTGCATGCTAAGCAAAAATAGATCTTTCATCCTTAAACTTGTGAATATTGGTTATGTTGTCCTAACAAAAAAAGGAACTAAGAGCGTGTATAACACCCTCTATGACTCCTGTCTACCTCTCTGGCTCTCTAACTCTATACCATATTCTTAGTCACTTTGTCCAAGTGGAACCACTGAAATTCATGGGCTCACATGTTTCCACTGGGAAAATGTAATCTATATAAACACTCATAGATTTGGAGACATGCTCTTTTGGGGGAAGGGAGAAGGTGTTCTGAGTAAACTGTTTTCTAGAATACATTCTTTCAGTCTGAAGTTTGGGATAAGCACTGAGGCAGAGAGCATTAGCATCTCTTTTTGGTCATGAACCTACAGGAATATTTAATGTCTACTTTTTGATCTCCCATATTTAATTGTTCAGTTGGTTCAATATGACGGAGTACAATGACATGATATATTATCCCAACCCCAAGAGCCCAGTATTCTAGAAAGTTTTACTAAGAAAAATGTATTGTAGAAAATATTAGCCTGAGAAAAAGAGTAATCATTAGAAATGCTTGCCAATATCAAGGCTTTTCCAGGATCAAAGAAACCAAGAAGGGTGAGCTGGTAATGAGATATGAAAGGACCTCAGGTCAAATTTTCCAATCAAACAAGAGGCATATGATAAGCTGCCAACTATTGGGCATAGGGATTATATAAAAATTGTGTTCTATTTAAAGTGCTCAAAGAGAAAGCTAGATTTCCAAGTTCAATGAAGATAGAGAGGCAGTGGTTCCATATGATTTGTTCTTGAAAATTTGAAAAGCAATAAAGTAAGGGGACAAAATGGGAGTGGCTGGAGGGTACAATAAGGAAAAGAGATTTTGTTTTGTTTTATTTTCCTCGTAAAGAAATATGTGTGTCTAATTTGATCACTAAGGAGCCATAGAAATACTGAGAGTGAATGAGCAGTTTGTAGAGGGAAGAGCACTTTCATGGAGATTATTTTTGACAGAGACAAATCAACTGAAAAGGCAACAGGAACACTAGCTCCATGCTTTGTTGAGGCATGCTGTTTTTGTTGAGACTGGACAGTCAAAATGAAGAGAGAAGAATGATATCCTTTAGCCAGAGAAGTTGAAACAAAAAGGAGAAAGTATACCATGGAGGAAGTGTCCACTAAAGTTATAATGGTCTCAACAAGGATGATGTCTCCAAGTTTATCTGAAAAGAAGTTCTAATTCCTCTTTAATTTAGCGCTAGTATCAATTTATCTTCTAGATTTTAGAGGGACTGAGAAGCATACAAAAATAGGACACATTAACCCAAATGAAAAGCAGTTTTAGAAGGATGTGTATGAAGAGACATAGGCATCTCAATTCAGAAACCTTACATCTCATGAGAACAAAGGCACATCTTAAAATTAAAAATAAAATCAAAAAACACACTAAGATTTCTGCTTCCAGGATGTAGGTGTTCCTCTCCCTTAACATTATCTATCCCCTATATTACCTTCTCTTTTCTTACCTTTCAGAAGAATAACAAGGACATAAGTGCTTTTATTTTTCTCTCTTGGTAGCTAAAGTACTTTATGAATGTGTCCTAAAAAAAAAAAAAAAAAAAAAAATCCTCTATCAAAGCAACTCAAGTGCCAAATCCACTGACTGGTCCTGTACTTTGTTTTGAGGCTGATCTAAGTCAACAGACCCCGCTAATCAGCATATCCTGGGAAAAGACAATGCAGAAAATTAATATCACAGGGGTTTTCTCAAGCAAAACTAGAACTAAAACTCGCCAGTGAAAATTAGCACTGTGTGGGCCTCCTGCCTCCTTTTCTTGAAGAAAAAGGTGAAAGCATCACAAATTAGAGAAAAAGGGCTTGGTATTACACACAAAAGGGAAAAGCAATGTAATAATTAGCAAGATTGGTTATGCTTAAAGTAATGTTTAACAGTGATTTTCTATAAGGAACTTGAAACAGAAATAAACTATTAATTATCAATTTTTACACTTTTTCATTTAAAAATATGGAATTGAAGGTACAAAAGGAATAAAATAATTCAACAATTTTCCTATAATCCATCAATATCAATTAAAAATAAATATGCTAATATAAAAACATAAATAATTGGGTTATACAGAGACCTTCAATTTCAACTGAAATAAAAATAATAGCTCTAATATTATATTTGTTACAGGTAGGCATTGTACTTGTCTTCCAACTTTTTTCATTATTGTCTTTAGTATTTCAAACATTCAGATAAGTATAGAAATGTTTTAAAACTTACTGATTTATCCCTTTTATAAATTATAAATTATAATTATCCCTTTTATAATTTATAAATTTATCCCTTTTATAAATATGAAAAATTTCCAATAAGAAGAAACCCTCTGTCTTTATTGCTCATCCATTATCTCCTTATAATCAATGAAACCTTGATTTATCTTTACTTTCCTATGTATTCTCTCCAGATTATTTAGAGGCAAATTTCCAATATATTGCTTCATTCATAAACAATTCACCATATATCTTCAAATAATAAGCTGTCTTTCTAAAATAAACTAATGTGTTATTTTCCTAACATACTCTGGTTCTTTTCAGAAGGCAATGGTATTCAGAGGCCAAATTCGACCATACGAGCTGCCAACTGTGGCTATATTGGTCATTATTTCTACATCTTTTGATGGAAAGAATTAGACTTTTTCTTTCAGAGAAAAGATGCTATTACAATTAAAATTCAGTGTATGTGATTTATGGTTAATCTCTCTTGTTTTACATCTGTACCTGCTTGTGATTTACCAAGGTAGCAATACAATTACACATCTGCTTTAATACCCGATGCTCAAATAGTAGACTAATAGCACCAAGACTGCCACAAACTATAGAGCCAGAAAAAGAACTGCTTTTTTTCCAAGTTGGAAGAGTTTTGTTTGTTTGTTGTTTGGAATTTCCCACTAAGAACACAGAGACAAATTGCTTTTTAAAATTTATTTCACATAATTACTGTGTAGTTATGCCATCAACTTGACAAGTAGTGTCTTGGATACTCTTCTTTTATTGTTGAAACAAAATGCCCAACAACCAAAATGAAGGAAGGACAGCTTTCATTACTTCACAGTTTGTGGAGGTTTCAGCTCTTAATCAGCTGACTCCAGGGCAGGGTGGCCTGGTACAGGGACAATACTTCAAGGAAGAAGAAGACAGCAAAAGCAGCAAGAGCAAAAGGGATGGGGGAGCAAGCCTCTTTTCTTCCCCTTTATTGATGAAAGCCAGCAGCCCATTCCATCTCCCTGCCTTCCTCTTCCACAAGCTCAGGATATTTACAAAGTGATGACCCTGGCTCTATGTTGAGAAAAACTTTTAAGCTTCTCAATTTGAAACAATGTATCAACCATCACAATCACCCCCTCTCCTGTCAATTTGGCAGCCACTCACACTTCTTTAAACCAGTTTCCAGATACAAAAACATGCTTATTCTTATCACGTCACAACTTGAACATTATAACACAGTTTTAATAACCCTTAAGAACCAAACTATCAACATTACATTACATTAGACCAGTAATTCTACCTTCCCACCCTCAAAGACTCATGCGCATCTCTTTATGCAAAAGGCACTTAGTCCTTCTTCAATAATTGCCCAAGTCCTAAGTTTCATGATTGCCGA
This sequence comes from Octodon degus, assembly GCF_000260255.1. Taxonomy (NCBI): domain Eukaryota; kingdom Metazoa; phylum Chordata; class Mammalia; order Rodentia; family Octodontidae; genus Octodon; species Octodon degus. The sequence goes on along the minus strand of NW_004524650.1, from coordinate 1,039,927 downwards.
AAATTCCAACTCCCATTTTTTCTCTGAGATGTAAGGCAAATTCATGCTCGTAAGCCCCTGTACAAATGAAAAGTAGAACATTTCCAACATTCAATGGCGCAAGATAAACATTTTCATTCCAAATGTTACCAACAGGGGGACATAAAAGATTGGTACCAAAGCAAGTCCAAAATCCATCAGGACAAATATTAAATCATGTAGTTCCATGTTCAGTGTCTGAAGAAATCTATGGCCTTGTAAATTCCAAAGGATTTAGATGGCTTCACTCCTAGGGCACTTTTGGCGGTTGCAGCTCCCATGGCTTCTCTGTTAGGCCTGTTTTGCTCCCTCCTCGTAATGTTCCTTATGTGATCCTCACTTCTGACTTTTCAAAACTTCGGGGTGTCCATTGCAACTATGACTTGATCCTCACAGCTTCCCAAATTGCCCTCAAGGGCACACTGCCTGACCTCATGGGCTTTGAAATAAGGATGGAAGCCTTCTTAATCCTTCAGTTCTTGCATTCTGGATGCATCTAAAACCAATGCCATGTGGATGGTACCAAGGTCTGCTGACATCTGGAGCAACAGCCAGGCTTTTCACTGTCTTGGTGGTAGGGACTGAGTGCTTATATCGCTGGGCACTCTGAATCCAGTTTTCCTTGCTGCCACCATTCTGGGACATGGTGCTCTGCAGCTTTCACCCTAAAGCAAAGTCTCTCACCTTTGCAGTTTTGAGGCAGCAAAGGGTGGGGACTTGCTGCTTTCTGTGATGCCTTTAAGCCATCTTTTCTGTTCTCCTGTTCCTTCTCAGTTCTGTCTTTGTAGGCCACATCTTCATTGGAGTTTCCTTTCTGGTCAAATTCATAATGTGTTAAATTATCCTGCTGAACGCTTTACTCCTGATTCTCAACATAAATCTAGCTAAAAGCTCCCAACAATAGCGATGTCACTGACTCAATTAGCTTGGGAGGCTGAAAAACAGGAGGATCACTACGAGTCCAATCTGTGTAGTGAGACCCTATAGACCCAGTGCTAAATATATATAAAAAACAAAGTAAGGACCCTGGCTCCCTGCTTAATTAAACTTCTAAACTTATCAAACTGACCAATGTATCAATCATTACACATAGTTAAATTCATTTTGTTTTTGAATTCTGGGGATTGGATTTCTCTGTCAAGTTTTGTTTTATGGTTATATAAAATATTTGAAAAGTAATCTGGAAGCGGATCATGGTTTGGTCAAACTCTACCTGATAACTTGTTTGAGCCTTTTGGAGACACTGAGTCAAGGACTAAGCTAAGGCATGTCTGAATCATGATCTACAAGACAACGAGATAATATAGTTTTAGTGCTATAAACTTTTAAACTTGGAAGTGTTTTGCTATTGGCAAGAGATTAATAATACATTCAATTTATTTTCTCATTCATACATCTAATTCAGGATTTCATAAGGTCATTGGTATTTTTTCTATTTTTTAAAATGTTATATATTAGGTTTGTCGTGTAATTTTAATATATACCTAATTTGAAATGAATCAATTTTTATGTACTGAAAATTTTCAGTCTTTTTCTCTCAATTTTGATCACAGTGAAGTTTTCCTCCTGATAGGTTATATAAATACTATCACTGGTTATATAAGAACTCGTCTATTAATTGTATTTCTTAAATTGTTTCATTGTGGACTATTTATTTATTTATTTATTGTTGGTTTTTTTCAGACAGAGTCTCACTATGCAGTTCAGGCTGGTTGAACTCACTTTGTAGCTCAGGCTAGTCTTGAACTTGCAATGATCCTTTTGCTTCAGCCTCCCGAGTACTGGGACAACAGGTGTGTACCACCACATCTAGCTTAATTTTTATTTTATCTTCACAGTCAATTAAAATTCACCTACAAGTTGGACAAGCATAAGACATTAAAGCATGGTATTTAGTTCAAGCATCCAGGTAGCAGTGAATCATGTTAGGAATTACAAAGACTTGGGTTTGAATCTCAGCTTTGCTTTAAAAGCCCTGTTATATTGAATGTCATTTAACATCTCTGAAACTTGATTTCTGCTTCTTAAAAGCAAAGTATATGTAAAGTATTTGACATAGTGTTTAACTGTGAATAGGTAAGCATTCCATGTTAGCTGACACTTAGCTGATAGACCAAATTATCATAAAATTCAAACTTCTATGAACTTTATTTTCTTTGAAAATTAATTGTTAATTTACTACAGTATGATTTACTACAAGAAAGTATATGCATGTGTGTGCATGTGTGTGTGCTTGTGTGTGTGCACTCGTGTGTGCACTCATCTGTGTGTGCACTCATGTGCATGTGGGTGCATGTGTGTACACTCATGTGTGTATGAGTGCTCACATGCATGTGCATGATGAGCAAGCAAGCAAGAAGAACCCAAGCTGTTAAGTCCCCGATTGCATCCACAAAGATCCTCATCCAGTTTTCTGGGTTGATCCTAACTATTGTCCCAATTGCTTTTTATTCCTGTATTTTTCCTTTTTTTTCTATTTTTTTTTTTCAGAAGAGAGTTTCTGGAGAAAAGAGGGTCATGCCAACTGCGTTGACATCCTCATATCCTTTTCTCTTTTTAGCACACAATAATCTGGTTTCTGATCTCAGGGCTCAGCTGAAACTAATATTTCAAAATTTATCTAAATGACAAGTTCTAACAAACATACTTTGAGCTGATAGTGCTTGGCTGCTATGAGTTAGAAGTTAGAAATACTGATCATGCCTCCATCTTGAGATCCTGCACTTCTGTGAGTTCCCAGATATCTTTCAGTGCTGGCTTTCATCTCATTTTGTTGACTTCTTTATGGACTTGCTTTCCTCCGTTGATGTTTCCTCAGACCAAAGCTGTATAAGATCATTTATTTTCATATGGCCTGTGGCATCTGATGTTCACAATTCTGAAACCTTTTATTTTACTTAAACATTCTCTATAGTGCTTTTTTGCCATTTGACATCTGGTACATTTCATTATTTATTTCTATTCTCCTCAAAGGGAAGAATCTATGGTGACAAACATGATCTATTTGTATTTCATGGAATCTAGACCAATGTGTAACACGTAGTTAAGAATGGATGTTGAATGAGGGAAGACAGTCCACACCTGTGATCAGATTTTTCTATTGATTCAATTGTTCCAAGTGGTTTCTGCATGCTGCTGTGTTGGGCAGTAATGTAGACACTGTGGATAATGCCGTGAGCAAAGCACAGGAAATCTCTACCCTTGTAAAGCTTGCATTGGAACAGAAGGCAAGGTACATGAGTAAGACTCACTGTAGTTTAGCCAATGAAACACACACACGCACACACACACACACACACACACACACACACACACACACACACAGAGTGAGAAAAAAATGCCAAGCGAGAGTTGAAACTTTAGCTATGATGGTCAACAGGGTCTCACTAAAAAGTCAAGATGACTTTTGAGTAAAAATCTAGGAACTAGAGAAGTCACCAGAGATGTTTCTGGAAGAATGAATGCTTCTGGAAGAAAAAACAGCAAATTTAACTCCTGAAGGAAGATCTTACCAGGCTTGTAAAAGAGAAAAGGGTCAGCATAACTGAAGGTGAGAAGGAGAGGAGAGCAGGTAAGGTCAGGGGGGCACAGGACAGCGGGTTGTGTCTGACCTTGCCCATCAAGGCAAGACTTGAGCTTTTAATTTGAATGAGGTTAAGTGATTGAACTTACTGTGTAGGAGAGAGGAGGCTGCTGAGGTCTGAGCCAGAGCAGAAGCAGAACCAAGTCAGATCAGAGGTGATTTTTGCGATCTCCTAACTTCTAGCGCTCTGCATGCAACACACCTCCGCATGTTCAAGATGATAGGCACATCTGCCTCCCTCCTTTCTGACATCAGCTTTTCCCATTGTTGTCCATTTCTGTTAAGAGCATCACTGTGTACCCAATTGTCAAACTAGGAAGCTTGAAAGTTCTTTGTTGTTTTCCATGCTTTTCATATTCATGTTACATGAGTCATGCTGTCTCTCTGAAATCTCATTCCTCTACTTCCGTTGTCACCATCCTAATTTTGTAATTTCTTGCCTATTTTATGCAATCAATTCTGAAACATGTCCCATCTCTTGATTTATATCTCTCTAATCTCCTCTCTATGTTGCTTTCAGAGTAAATTTTAGACTATGTGAACAGGTTATATAGTATTTCTCTGCTTAAATAAATGCCTCTTTTCTTGGTCTAATTTTTATTCACCTATAATTAAAATGTCAACATCATGTGTGCTGTGGGAGCCCTTCTTGATCCTTCCTTCACCTATCTTTGGACATACACTTTCACATATGCTTAGTGAATAATAATCTCTTAGAAGCTGTCTTTGATAATTCCAACAGGGATGTTTTCCTCTCTATTGCAAATACCTTACCTTCCATAAGACTGCATTATTTGGTCTTATTTTCTGTCTTGGTTAATTTTTACTTATTGTTGGCACAAAACACCCAAAATCCCAAATTAAGTAAGGAAACATTTATTTAGCTCACAATTTGTGGAGGTTTCAGTCCATACTCAGCTGGCTCCACTGCAGGGTGGCACATGGCAGAGGGTAGCAGTTCATGGTGGCAAAAAACAGCAAAACAGAAGAGTAAAAAAGGAGGAGCAGTAGTAGCAGCATCAGAGGCAGCAGAGAGCAAGCCTCTCTCCCTTCTTTATATTGCACTTAAGCTATCTGCCCCAGGGTAGGTGTAGCACTTACACCCATAATCCCAGCAGCATTGAGACTCATAATTCTAGCATTAGTTCATGAATTAATGACAAACTATAGAAGTCTCTCCCATGACTGCATAAAGCTTTGGGAGGATAACTAGATACAAACCATAACATTTTCCAACAAGTATACCATATATGATTTTAGATCAGAGATGGTGTAGTAAACAACCAGCCTTAGGATTTAGAGACTTAGATAACTTATAGGAGTTATAAGTTAAATATAGTTAAATACAAACTATCATTTTTATTATTTATGTCAATAGAGGGTTAATGAAGGTAAAATCAGGACAAGGTCAGCCTCCACTAGAAGTGGCCCCATCACTGAAGAGAAGAACTAATGCAAGAAAAGCAGACCTGGGAGCCTACTGGGGACAGAAGGTACAGGTCACTGAGTGGTTCCCTAATTAGACCAGGAGTAACAGCTAAACCAGTCTCAAGGGGAAGCGCTCAATTGAGGCTGCCAGTAGCAAGTTGAGAAGCCAGGTTAAAAAAAAAAATTAGGGCACACAAGGGACAATTCTTAGAAGTGTGCTTTTTGCATAACTCTTCTAGGTTGGTGGATTTGAAATTATATTGGTTCCTTTAAGATGTAATATTAACAATAGATGCTTGGTGGTGTAAGTTGAATCATGTCCTCCAAAAATATTTTATTGACATTCTAGGCCCTAGTGCCTCTGATTGTGATCTTATCTTTAAATAAAATCTTTAGAGAGGTAAGCTGCTTAAGATGAAGACATTGGTGTGGGCTCTGCTCCAGTATGACGGATGTCCTTATAGAAAGAGGAAATTGGGACTTAGAGACAGACATGCACAGAGGGAAGATGATGTTAAGACTGATAAAGGACACAATGCTATGTGACTAGAGTGATCTACAAATCAAGGAAAGTCAAGAACTGTCCACTAGAAGCTAGAGCAGGCTAGGAAGATCCTTCTAGAAATACCAGAAAAACAATGACATTGCCAATACTTTGATTTCAGACTTGTAGCTGTTAGAAATATTTAATACAGTTTTAAGCTTACCTAACTCATAGTTTTAAGCCACTTAGCTTTTGGTACTTCTCTGTGGTAGTCATGTTAAATTAATACAACTGGACATATAAAATAATAGCTCATTACTATGCTTGCCTTTTGTACTTAATTTTAATTTCAATTTTTAATTGCCAACTAAAAATTGTATGTATTTATGGTATACAATATAACCTTTTCACACATGTATATCCTTGGAAGGATCAGTCAAACTAATTACCAAATCCATTTCTCATAGTTGTGAATTTTTTAATGAGATTTAAAATACACTCTTGTAGCAATATTTATGCAATACATTAGTAAAATTAACCATATTCACTATGTTTTACAAAAGACCTAAATTTATTTCTCCTAACTGAAATTCTGTATCTTTTGACCAACATTTCACCAAACCTTGTCTTATACCCTAACCTCATGATTCTATCTTCCGATTGAGGGCTTTTCACAGATTTTCATATTCAGTACTAAAGTTTCCCTAAATTATGTGCTAACACTGAAGTTTAGGAAGGCAAAGCACCTTGTATGGGATCCCAGTGTCAGTAAAAGGAAGAGCAGAAATCTGAGCCCATTCTGCTTGACTGAGGGCTCTAACTCTAATCACCCTGTCCGCTTCCACGGGGCACGCAATGGTATGCTGGGCTTTCGCGGACGTGTGGAACAAAACTGAAGATGAAGACACAGTCATCCTGAGAGTGACGCCCTCAAGTTGTCGAAGCAGGAGGGCCCCAGTTTGTATTTCTCCAACCCCTAGAAATAATTTAGGAGCCATCCACTGCTGAAAGTGCTTTTGAGGGAGCTTTGGGATCAGGGCAAATGGCCATTCAGACCCAGCAAAGCTCAAGATCAAGAAGGTCCACATTTAGAAGTCACGCACTAGTTTGGTAGGTTCAGTGAGCATGGTCCTCGCTATGTCCCAGAATCATCTCTGCGCCCCTGTGGACTCAGATCTAGTTCTGGTTAGCTAAGGCACTGCCACCAGACCCATATGGTAAGGATCTAAGAAAAGCTGCATTCATTTTTGCTTTCAGTAGCAGGCCGTGCACGTGGCTGTGAAACTTAAAGGAGCCCTGTGACCAAGCTTTAACCCTGTCCTACTGCTATCTCTTGCCTTCTCAAGCTGTGGTAGGCCACATGACCATCTGTGCCCATGGTAACAGGCTCAACAACCTAAGGACTCACTGTGGACCCTGAAATAACCCCCACAACTCTGTTCTAGCCCCATCCCACAGTGTTTGGCAAGGGGTGTCTGACCCACCCCAGCATCCCAAGGAAGTCATGCCCAAAAACACCCTCACTAACAAGTTTGCCAAATTTAGGCCTTGCTGTGAATGCTAAAATTATCCTAGGACTTGGAACCATACTCCCATGCCATATACTGAGATAATACTGCTTACCAAGGAATTTATGGAGCCATGCTGGCCAGCAACCTCAGGAACAGAACCAGAGTTGTGAGTTTTGATCACAAACTCAACTGTGAATCATGAATCAGTCCTGTGGCCTGTTTCAAACCGCTCAAACAGAAATCTTTCAGAGACATGAGGGGACTCAGCAACCCAGCGGGAGCCACACTTCTCTATTCCTTTGGTAACAGTCTTCCCACCTGCAGACCTTTACTGGGTCTGACCTTTACTTCAATCCCAGAGGCAGCTCCAAAGGTCCACATACTATACAACAGAGGTTTTATCCCTTGAAACCAGCCTATAAGGATTACAAGATTTGTTTTCTACTTTAAATACACAGACATCAAGGCAAACGACATGGATCACAAATTAGGCAAACATCACCAAAAGAAGCTGATAAGGCACTAGTAAAGGCCTTTAATATAATGAAAATCTACGAACTGTTTGGCAGAGAGTTAACTAATTACCAAAAGAAGCTGAATGAATTGCAAAAGAACACAAATAATTAAATGGGATAACAAAAGTAAGACATAAACCAAATTAGAAATTTTTTATAAACATAGAAACCATAAACAGAACCAAATTTAAGTTTTTGTTTGTTTCAGTTTCCTAATGGTAATAGGTGCAAATACAATCATCACTTATTAAATATTTACATACAACCTCTGAGGATAACCACATAATCTCATATATGTACCTCATTTAATTCTTCAATCCAGGGAAGTAGCTAAACACCAGAGAAATGTGAACCAAATTACAAGATGGTAGGGCCAGCCAGATAGCTCAGGGGACTAAAGTGCATGCTTAGGGAGGCTCAGGGACTGGGATTCGATCCCCAGGGTCTGCCCCAGGGTGTGCTGAGACTGCAAATGAGAGTGAGCATGGTGGTGCAAGCCTGTAATTCCAGTGCTTGGGAGGCTAAAAACAGGAGGATCACTATGAGTCTGATCTGTGCAGTGAGACTCTGTAGACCATGTACTAAATATATTTTTAAAAAATAGTAGATGATATCAATTCAGACCTGTTAGAATAAAGTAAAAAAAAAAAAGCATTAGTGAGTATGAAGAAAAGAGGGAATACTAATTGTATCAGTTGGTGAAATACCATGACCATTATAAAAACAGTAATCACAATGCTATTCATATATTCTGAACCAATGGAATCGGTATTGATTTGCACTCTCGTGTTTTTTGTAGTATTATTCATAATAGCCAAGAATAGATAGAACCTAAAAGCCTGTGGGTCAGTGAATGGGTTAAAATATGTAGTGAATATTTATAGAATGGGATATTATTTGGCCTTGAATAAGAAGGAAATCTTACCACTTGCAATGTCATGGATACATCTGGAGGACCTTATGCTAAGTGAAATAAGCCAGACATAGAAGTATACCAAATAAATTCACTCACATGTAGAATCAAAAATAGTTAAACTCAGAAAATACAAAAAGTGATGTTTTCTAGGCTTATGAAGCAGGAGAAATGAGATGTTAGTCAAAAAGTACGAAGTTTTATGTTTGCAACGTGAAAAGAATCCTGGAAATTTGGTATGCAGCATATTGATTATAGTCAATAACACTAAAGTATAAATTTGAAATTTGTGAAAAGGATAGATCTTAGACATGACTAACACACACACACACACTAACAATGTGAGAAGATGGCTAGAACTGTGGTGATTATTTGTGTGTGTGTGTGTGTGTGTGTGTGTGTGTGTTTATTTATTTCAACAGATTGATTTGGACACCTGACACTCTGACACTATACAATTTCTATTTGTGAACTATATACCAATAAAGTTGAAAGTATAAAAATATAAGGACCAAATAAAAAACGAATAGAGGTGTTTTCATTTCAGTGACAGATGCCAATTCTTGATCAATGCTAGAGGCTGGCTGCCAAAGTAACTGAAAAAAGGATAAAGTTAGTATCAGACGGTATGGATTTAACCACAGATATTTTCACTAGATTCATGTTTTTGCTTTGTGGCATAAATGTAACTTGAATGTTTCTTTTGCAAAATCTATAGGAAGATATCCCAAACCTCCCTTTTAACTCTTTGTGTTCATTCACTTATTCAACAACTGCATCCTTAACAGTCACTATTTAGTAAGGTGCAAGGGGAACCATTGATAGTCAAAATGGTAAGGTAGTCCCTGCCTTTCAGAACCTTCAGTGTCAATTTCTGTACCTCTACTACCTGTTTATTATTTATATTTCATGTGCTATTTTGGAAGGTGTTGTTTATCCTGAGGACATGGTAAAGATGAATCTTAATTTTCACTATTTCTTCATTAAAACATGTATCAATAAAGAGCATTGCTTTAGGCAGAAGACTGATTTGAATTTGAATCTTGGATACTAGTATTCACATGGCATTAGGCAGATTATCTAAGATCTTTAAATTTACTTATGTGTTAGGTGGGAATAAAGGTATTTAACTCATTCTGTACAATGATATCCCTCACCATTTTGAGAATTAAATGAACAAAGCAAACAGTTCAAGCCTATCAAAAGGTGTAATTGGCCTAATTTTGTTAGTAATTGTGTGGTATATTTTCTGAAGCATACCAAACATTTTAATGGTTTAGAAAGTAGTAAAAGAAAGTAAATGAAGGCATTTTATCAACTATTGTGTTACAAAATGTAGTGCACGTTCTGCAAAATCTTCATGCGCTTTTAATCGCTCTCTATTGTTTTCTAAAGAGTAAAATTTAAAAATGGTTTGGAATACTGATTAATTTTATTTTACTAATACATGTTGGTAGTACATGAAATTTTCATTCATCTTGGGGAGTAAGCTCATGTGCATGGCACAGCTTGTTTCTTTTTTTAATGTCCCTTTCCTTTCCCACCTACCTCCCTCCCCCTTCTTTAAATCTTCTTTCTCCATTTGCATTCTTTTGTCATTATTATTATTATTAATTCATGTTCACAACATATGCTTATGCTCATTTTGGGTATTTGGTACCTGTACATGGAATATTTTAAATCTTCATACTTCCCCTATCTGTCCCCTTCTCTCGTGGCCGTTGGTCTCCTGGATCCCTTCCCACTTCCAGGAGATCTATCACCTTGTTTTCTTCTATCCAGCCTTTATTTTTCTCTTGCCTTTGCTCAAATGCAAGTTACAGTATAGATTTTAAATTTGTATGACTGATTTATTTCATTCAGCATTATATTACCTAGCTGTATCTATTTTCCTACAAATGTCTTGAATTGATCCTTCTTTATAGCTGAGTGATATTCCATTATGAATAGACTCCCCATTTTCTTTATCCATTTGTCTGCAGACAGGTATACAGGTTGCTTCCAGAATTTAGCTATGAATTACACTGCTGGGAGCATCATTATATTCTGAAAAGCTAGTGGTCAAAAAAGGATGTCAACATTTGTTGTACAAGATCAACAAGTAACTCAATGTGAATACTGTGAAATTTGTCAGAACCTAATGAAGTCAGTTATCCCAGCCAACACAAACTAAGTAAGTAAAAGTGGAAGACTATAAAAAATGGCTCTTATACATAAATACTTACAATTAAAAACTATTATAAAACTATCCTGAAAGGATCTTATACTCACAAGTTCATAATAAGAATTTTTCCCAAGGCTTTTCCAAATTATAGTATTTTTTATTTATATTTTTAAAAGTATTTTCCTTTTATGAAAAAACAAATTTTCATAATCAAATAAGAGAATTTCAACAATTAATATACTTTATATCATTATCTTCCACATAGTTATCCAGAGAACAAGACATAAACTACTCTGGTTCTACATGCTACGCCGGGCCCACCCCCTGGGTGCACTGAGCTGGCAAACAAGTCTGGGCATGGTGGTGCAAGCCTGCAATCCCAGTGCTGGGGAGGCTGAAAACAGAAGGATCACTACAAGTCCAAGCTGCGTAGTGAGACCCTGTACCAAATACATTAAAAAAAAGAAGAAGAAAAATGACATAATGCAAACTAATGCAAATCTTTCTAAGGAACTAATATAAACTAATAGTATAAATGAAGCCAATTAACACATATATTGAATAGTTTTTAAACAATAGAATTGATACCTTCTGGAAGTATCTGTGCTTTTCCCTACTTCTGATTTGCTGCATGAGTCACAAGCTTAGCTAGGTGGATGCTAAAATCCCTTGCCTGAGATGTTGTACCACTAGTGAGCTAATGTCAAGTCCTGCTTGCCCCTGTAACCAAACTTCGCTTTGTTTCAAAACAAGTTGCATGTACTTCTTACGTAACTACTTCTGCCTTTGAGTTTCCCTCTACCTCAGCTTTCACAGATGCACCTTCAGTTCTCCAGGCTGCACTTGGAGCCTATATTAAAATGCCTCAGACTTTTCCAAGATAAATTCAACATGGAGAATCTCTGTGTTATTCATGTTGACAATAGCTAGTGCCTCAAGAGTGCACTTATAAGTAGACTAAATCCAGTGTTATCTGGTGGGCTGTTTTGCTAAAATCAGGTGCCTAGTGAAAAACAGTTGGACACATACATTTGGCAGATTAAATTTTAACAAATGAGTGGATTATTTGAGATAGGTATTGCTGCCTATCTTATGTGGTTATTTCTGGACTACCTCTGAAAATAAATCTACATATCAAAATAACAGCCAAAATGATACTTATGCTAGAGACCATTTGTAATTCCAGGCTAGAGTAACTGCAACCCATGTTCCTTTTACCACAGGTCTTGTTACATTGATTATTTAAGTATTAAATAGTGACCAGGATGGAACCCTGGTCCCTGCATTTGCCTAAGCAGATGCTTTAATCCACTGAACTATCTGGCAGGCCCTTCAACATTGTTTTAAATCATTATCACATATTACATGCTTTATTCATAAATGTATGATAATGAAACTCTTCTGTCACTTGACCCTTACTCTTCAGAAAATAATATGTCTATATGACTGAAACATTAATAACAAACAACTTTCAAATAGTAAGCTCTTGATGAATTTAGATTCTAACAGTTCATCAACTAATTGACGGAGAATATTGAAGGGCAGAAGATGGTGAAGGTGTTACAAAGGACTTCTAATTGCAAATCAATCAGAAATGCAGATAAAATTACTCTTCTAATATAAGACAGTGTAATTAAATTTGCCTTTATTTGATTGTTAGAAGTTTAGCTAATGAATAAAAGACATATATGCATCAAGTTAATCCCAAGTTATAGCATGCTATTGTCTGTTTCCACATTCCCCATTTCTCAAATTAACTTCTATATTTGTTAACACATGTTTTTGGCCAACAGGTGCCTTTCTTGTACAAACTTAGTTGCATGAACATGATAAACCCTTTGTATATATCTAATGTCTGAAATCTCCTCTGCCAAATGAGATCATCTTGCTTGTATCCAAATTTCTCAAATCTATGTGTAGCACCTGGTTACTGTCTGCCTATAAATGCAACTCCAGTGTATATGCACTAATCTTTCAACCCCACAGAGCAGGTTTGGTTTTATAGAACACCAATGATGTGCTAGGCATTCTGTTAAGTGCTAGGAAATACAGGTTAATTGTATCATACATGCCAAAGATTATACAGGTTCCAACATTTCTTCTCAATGTTTACTTTGTTTAAATTTTTATTAAGATATTAATTAGACTTGTAATTAAGGCAGTATAAAATTTCCATATCTGTGTGCAACATACAGCAGTGAAATCCAACCTCCCTTTACACACCTGCCTCTTCACTTCCCAAATCCTCATAAGCACTCCTCTAGTCACAGCAACTTTGGTAGCTCTAGCACATGAGTGAGAACATGAAGTATTTGTCTTTCTACATTCCACTCAATGGGACACCCACCAGATCTATTCATTTTGCTCAAATTGCAGGACCTACTTCAGCTTTATGGCTGAGTAGCATGTACCTGTGTATTTACACTATATTTCTTTCTTTTGTTTGTCAACTAATGAGCAACTAGGTTGATTCCATATTTTAGCTACTGTGAAAACTGCCACAATAAGTTAAGGGCTATAGGAAGCTCATTGGCATGTAAAGGCCTGACCTTAAATCAACTTCAAACTCCCACATTAGGTAAAACTTCCAAATTTTCCCCTTATGATAATAATGTTCTAATTCTTAGAATCATTTAATTTTTTGATTCATTCTTTTTTATTTTTTTATTTTTTAAAGAGAGAACAAATTACAATTAAAACAGAAAAACTTGCAAGTGAAGAGATTTTCACTTAATAAAGCCATATGAATTTCATAGTATTTGTTGTAACACAGTGCTGTCTTCCACCCAGTTATTTGTATCACCAGATATATGCATGTAAAATTGGAAGAAGAAAGAAAAAAGAAAGAAATGTATAAAAAATTAAGAAGGCAAAATGGAGAAACAATTGAAAATAAGATATAAAACAAATTAAAGCATTAACTGCTTCTTTGCCTAGACCAGCAAAAATGCACAGTAAGTTGTCCAAACTGTCCTGCTTACATACATAGGTAAACCTCTTTCCCCCACTCTATCTCTTTCTTGTCCTTCTCCTCAAATCAGTAACTCTTCCCTTTTGAATAAGTCCATTCCCTTTTCCCAGTGTCTATTGTACCCTTCGGATTTCATTTTTCTCTTTGTGGTTCTCACACTAAGGAGGCAATATGGCCTGGTTCTTTCATTCTTTGTACCCAGTTGAGTACTACCTCTTTTTTCATCTTTTTGCAATATTTATCCATCAACTTATAAAATAATTTGATTGAGAGCATATCATGTCACAATCAGTACTCTGGACTAGCAAAAAAGCAATAGTGAATAACAGACTTTAAAATATAGTACTTGGAAGATAAGAACAATGTGTACAAATAAGATGACAAATATGAAAATAATAGAGGGGTCATTATTGTGTCTGGTTAGTATCAGTAGCCATGGAAGGCCATCCTTTGCTTGTTACTGGACAGAGAATATCCCTAGGTTTTCTTATCACTTCCTTGAGTCATTACATGCAAAAATTTTTCTGTCACCTTCATATTCATCCTGTTAAATTATTTTATACTACTATTTAGTATCTATACTTTTTTTTTTGGTGGAACTGGGGATTGAATTCAGGCCCTTGAGCTTGTCAGGCAAACGCTTATTCTACTGAGCCATCTTCCTGGCTATACTACTATCTAGAAGAGACTGAATTTCTCAAATCAATTCTCAGAAAATAGCTTCCAGTGGATTCTAGGCCAAGGCTATGCATTTTCCACTAATCCCTTCATCCATATCTGAATATTTGATTTACTGGAAAATCAGCAACAGTTCTGTGAGGCTGACACCCATGTTATCAACTTTCTCCTTTGTCTTGGTTCACGCTATTTTTCTGCCTGGAATTCTCCACTCCCTTCTTTTCGATATCTTTTCCTCCATTCACTTAAACTTCAAGCCAAGCCTCAGTTTTGTTCTGAAACTTTTCTTTCTGGATTAGTATATGACAGAAACTTTTTTCTCCACACTTCCACAGGAACACTGAAAACCTGCAATTTAGTTTCTCATGCTATCTCCATTTACCTCAGTCTAATTATCTTTTTAATCTCCAAGCCCCTTTCACAGCTAATTCAATGCTGATGTGCAGAAGTATCACTTTATATTAGTCCTCTAAACACATACACAATGTTCTGGGATATTCTTTCTAATATCCCTCTTTATATATAGCAAGGGCTTCACTTGAAACATTCTCTGGTAGATAATTTATTTCCTTACCAACAAATAATATGGTTTCTACATCAGGAGTTCTCACTAAATAATTAAGCTACAAAAATGTAGCTCCAGAGAATATTGGCGTTATTTAGCTTTTTACTTTTATTAATTGATATTTCCTTTAATCCTACAGTGCATTCTTTTAGCTGAGTCGGTCTTGAATTATAACAAAGTGATATTCATACCAAAATCAATCATCTTCTTTAAATAATTCTAAAATCAATTCGCCTTTTCAATTTTGTATAAACAATTGTGATATTTTGTCACCCCTGACTTTCAGTCTATGTGGTTTTGAAACCTCTGTGTATGGGTAAACTGTGGGCAAAAATTTGCCTATTGGGCCGGAGAGATAGCTCAGTGGCTTGAGCACCTGGCTGGCAAGCACAAGGACACAAGTTGTTTCCTTGGTACCACATGCTGTGCCACCAAGACCAGGATATGATGGTGCATGCCAGGAATCCCAGCATGGGGGAGGCTGAGACAAGAGGATCATCACAAGCTGCATAACCAGAGATCATACCAAATTAATTAAATAAATCAATAAATAATTTTTAAATTACTTATCATTCTACAGTTATTAAGAAAGTCAATGGTAAGCTACCTTTCATCTAGCTCACCTTTCTCTAAGGAATCAAAGAATGTAGATGTCACACTGCTTATTGATGTAAATTATGAGTCATATTTTACCTAGTTAATCTGTTCTTGAGCAAATCCTCTTTGCCTGTGCCTGTAAGAAACAGTGAGAGTATCTATTATGTCTTTTATATTTTATTTACTCTTTCAGGCTCATACATTAGCGAGATAGTATGATGTTCACAATGTGGGTCTGATCTATTTGACTTAAGAGTATAGTCTCTAGTTGCATCTATTTGCTGATAAAAGCCTCAAATTTATCATGAAGTATATATGAGTAATAGTTCATTGTGTACAAATACCACGTCTTCTTTATCCATTCCTCAGTTGATGGGTATTTGAGTTGTTTCCAAGATTTAACTATGACAAATTGCACTGCTATAAACTTGGGTACAGGATGGCTTGAATAATTCTACGGAAAGAAGCACTTAATGCTTAAAACTTTTTCTCTTCTTAATTTTTTGTAACTTTTTTCAATTTTGCATGCATATATCTGATAATCTAAACAACTAATTTGAAGACAATACTATGCAATGCAACAAATATTGTTGAATCCATATTATTTTGTCTAGTGAAGTTCTGTATCATTTCTATTTTTTATTGTCATTATTTTGTATTCTCTTAAAAATAAAAAAATTGTGACAGCAACTTCGTCCTAATCATATGTCACATGCTGACCTAGAACATAAATCCTTGAAAGGTAAATATCAAAGAGATAAAGATCTCAACTTAAAATGTCCATATTGAGGACAATTCTAAGCATATTCTCAAGATCATACCAATACTTAATCGTTCGTTAAATACCTTATAGAAAGCTGAGAGAAACTGCAAAATATTTCACTTAAGCAAACTTTTAAACAGTAGTCTGAGTTTACTGAGATTATTTTATAACCAAAGATTACTTCTAGGTTAAAAATGAAAGGAGAGGGTTGGCCAAATAGATCAATGAATTAAAGCGCTGGCAAGCAGACACAGGGGTCAGGGATTTGATCCGGGGCCCCAGGGGGCGCACTGAGAGGACAATGGAGACTGGGCATGGTGGCACACACCTGTAATGGCAGCTCTTGGGAGACTGTAGACAGGCAGATCACTATGAGTCCAATCTAGTAGTGAGACCCTGAACACCTTATAGACCCTTCCCTAAAATACAAAAGAAGAAGAAGAAGAAGAAGAAGAAGAAGAAGAAGAAGAAGAAGAAGAAGAAGAAGAAGAAGAAGGAAGAAGAAGAAAAGAAAGAGTTTCAAAATAACAAAATCTTACCATTTGTGAAAACATGGTTAAATTTAGAGATCATGTGATTGAATGAAATAAACCAGCCAGGAAAGACAAATACTGCATGAAATTGATCATTTGGAATTATAGAGGCTGATAGCACAGTGAGACAGAGTAGAGGGATAGTTAACAAAAGCTTGTGCAGGGCCTGCAAGATAGTTCAATGGACTAAGCACCTGCTTTGGCAAGCACAGGGACGAGGGTTTGATCCCCTGTCCTACACACCCCAGGGTGTGCTGAGCAGGCTACCAAGTCTGGGCATGATGGTGCATGAGCATGATGGTGCATGACTGTAATCCCAGTACTGGGGAGCCTGAAAACAGGAGGATCACTACAAATCTGAGCTGGTTAGTGAGATGCTGTACCAAATACATAAATGGAAAAAGAAAAAAAAAGCTTGAGTGGTTCCTGGGACAAGACAAAAGGGAGAGATTGGTACAACAATTTAGAATTATAATTACGCAAGACTAATAAGAAAGTCAGCATGAGCAAGTGTGTAGAGAAGGAAAGAAAGGAATGATTGCCTGGGGCCATGGGAAAAGGGAGATGGTAGGTAAGGGCTGGGGGAGGGAACAGGGAATAACTGGCAAAGGTTATGATGTTTCAGTGATTAAGATGTTCTAAAGTTGATTGCGATGACAGCTATGCAATTCTGTAAACATACCAGAATCATTTATTTATATCCTCTAAATGCTTGAATTGTACCTTAAGTGAGTTCTATCTTAAGAAAGCTGTTTTAAAAAATGGAAGAAGAGGCAAGAATGGGAGATAAAAGAGATGAAGAAATGAATTAAGATATGTCATGTGTAAGTGCCAACTCCTCAGAAGAAATGTAGACTTTCACTACTACAAACATGGAACAATAAGAAACTCTTTCCATATAACAAAAACTATTCTTCAATAACAATTTTAAAGGCAATTTTTACATACACATTCTTCACAAAACACCAACTGAAAATATTTTCTTCTTATAAGTTTAGTTATTTATTTATGATTCTTGCCATAATATCACTAATTTCAACTATAGAAAGCCTTCTTAAAGTTTCCATTGTATACAGACAGAGTGCTCAAGAGCAGGTCACTTTGTTGGTTACATACACATACTGACTCGACAAAGATAGATACTAGCATTTGTAGCAGAGACAATGCTTTCTGTTCATCAGAATATCATTCTTTTTCTTAGATGTCAATTGTACAAATTAGAACGATGGAGACAGAGGTTGAAGACAACAGAAACAGGCAGGACTGTGTTCTTTCCCTAGTGCAGAACTGCACCATTAATAAATCTTAGCCCAATAGAGAGGAATAGGAGATTTGAGCTGATGGAGATACTTTTGTGGGAACGAACATGCTGATAGTGTTGATTCAGATATGCTTTCACTTTTACCTAAAGATCCTCAACATTCATGTACAATTAGTGTTGCATTGGTAAAATGGATTAAGTCCTAGTCATTTAATATAGAAAATGTAAACATTGCCATAAAATATGACTACATATTTTTTATCTATAATTAATTTATTTGCCTTAAACATCCTTTTTAAAAAGTATTTTGTACAGGGTCTTACTACACAACTCAGACTCTTAATGATCCTTCTGTCTTCAGCCTCCTGAACACTGGCATTTCAGAGAAGAACCACCATTCCCAAACTTAGTCTCAGGCTCTATGTACCCAGGGGTGGGGCTGATGTAGCTGTCTTAAACATCCAATTTACCATTTCTAATGTCTTATCAATTATTATGCTCTCTTTAAAATAAGTTAAAACAAAAAAGACAAAAAAAAAAAAAAAAAAACAGCGTCGGCCAGACAGTTCAGCGGATTAAAGTGCATGCTTAGGTAGATGCTGGGACTCAGGTTCAAACCCTGGCATGCTGTGCTGGCCTTGCTCCCAGGATGCACTGAGACAGTGAGTGAGACTGGGCGTGGTGATGTATACCTGTAATCCCAGTGCTTGGGAAGCTGAAAGCAGGAGGATCACTATGAGTCCAATGTATGTAGTGAGACCATGTAAACCCTGTACTAAATATATTTTTTAAAGAGACAAAAGTTAGGATTTCTTGAAAGCAAGTGCCAATATTCAATTACTTCCCCAATCTTGTATAACTGTATCTGTTAATCTGAGCAACAGATTTGATGATAAAAATAGACAATATAACAACCATTGTTAATTAGCTATTCCTCTTTTGAAAATCTGTAACATATGCTTTGCTATATATTGCCCTGTTTGTCTTTTTTCGTATTTGTTTTTACTCTTCAAAATAAAATAAATAAAAAAGTGTTGAAAACAAGTACACTTGAAAATAAAAATACATTGCTTCAATGAAATAAAATATTCAATCTTTATTGAGTTTATGGAAAAATTCCTTCATCAGTTCATTCATTAGTTACTGTAAGAAATTCTACATATCAGGTACTTTACTAGACCCTGGAAAGCAATATTAATTCTGTCCCCTAGAAAATTGTCTCTCTCTTTATGAAACTCATAGTTTATCTCTCTAGTGAGAGATAAACTCTCATAGTTTATCTCTCTAGTGAGAGATACATAAATAAGAAAATATTTTATTGTGAATAGCAAATCATTACACAGAAAATCAACAAGACTTTTTGAGAAAAAAAAGAAAAGGGATTAATACATTTGGGGGAAAAGCCAGTTAAGCTGATAGAATCCTTTAAAAATGAGACCTGAACGGGGAGCCCAGTAGAGTCTGGAAAAGAACATTCCAGAAGAAAGATTATCTGCAAAGTTCCACTGACGTTCTATGCATGTGTCATCAGATAGTATGAGGGAGTGGTATTAGCCAGGCTAAATCATGTTAATATAATGACTAGAATTTCTTTCAAAATGCAATGAGAAAACACTAAGACTTTACCTACATTCCAGCTGAAACAAGTAAAACAAATCACTGTGCTTTTATATTAAAAAGGGTTTGGAAGTTGGAGCGTAGTTTGAAAGCTGTTACTATAATGCAAAAGCTTGGATCAGCATTGTGAGAATGAGTAGGGAGAGAAATTCACATGTTGGAGAGTTACTTAGAAAGAAAATCAGCAGGATTCAGTGTTGAATTCAATCTAGGGTACACAATAGCAGTGAAGCAGAGGTGCCCAGGATAACTTCAAGGCATGTAGAAATAGATTTCATGGCCTAGCGGAAGATTAAATGCGAGCCATAATCAACAAGATACCAAGACGGACAGCAATGAAGAAAAGAAGCACCTGAGAAGCCCAGCTAGACACTTGAAAAGTGCTTAGATCTTCACGTGTCTTCTCTGTATCTTTAGCGGCAGCAGCTCTAAGCATGGCTTTAGCTACCATTGAGAGTGGCGAGGCACATCTGGAAAAGGACAGAAAGGATCTGGGAAAGCAAATGTCTACATTTTTCATCAGTTTGTTCCAGGCTATAATATATCTGTAGAAATTAGAAATATAAAAGTCTGGGGAGGGAATATGAGAATGCAGTTTAGAAAGTAAGGGGAAACTAGAGAGAAAAATAGTTGAATATGAAAAAGTGTTAAAGGTTGAATTATACAAAACACGACATTGGTGAAAAAGTTCAACTTTTCATGTACTTTTTTTTTTACTAAAACCACTTCTGAAATAGAAATTTCAGTGTTTCACTGCAATAGTAGGTATTCTCAGTCTTTCATGCTCAATAGTTCAGGCAATTTCATTAACCAGTAGTTTAGGGAGCTCCATTCTTGCATGGAACTTTGAGTGTGTTTTCATTAATGACTTTGTGTTTTCATTAATGAATAGAGGAAAATAAGGCAAATAAGAAAATAGTTCTAACCAAGTAGTTCACTCAACGGCAATTTATATAGACCCAAGTTTTAAAGGTATATACGTGATACTTGTGCTTAATTAAACTGATGCCTAATTTAATGAAATTCCCAACAAGTAGCACATGATGGACTAAATGTTAGAAAATCTAACTCAAATGTAAAGCAATAGAAAAGGTCTTTAATTTGGATTTTCTGAATTAATCTGGTGAGTGGTAAAAAGGGTCAACAGTTTTAATCTTTGTTTGTTTGTTTCTATATTTATAAAATGAGAATACTATGACCTTCACTTCAGTCATCTTGTGAGAGTGAAAACAGGATATGGTGTTAAGTATCAATAATCGCTCAAATGAAAATATATGCACATGGAAAAGGGCACACATGGGTACCACATAGTACAAATAAGGTACCATAAATTGTATATACCAAAAGTGTGGTTATATCAAGCTGACAAATATTTATTGACAGAAGTTACATAATTCTGGGTGTCAGAAATATAAAAATGAATAAAACTAATTCTTTCTCATGTAATACATTCTAGCAGAGGAAAGAGAACAACCAGTATAGCTATGTAGGTAGTGACAAGTGCTTTGCAAAAGCATAGTGCAGAGGGACTAGGGACATAAGGTTGCCAAGTAAGCCCACAGCCAAAAATGCCCATTTCAAGAGTTGAAAACTGAGAGAGCAAACTCACAGATATCTGGATGAAACATTTAAGTCAAGTGTCAGTTTTGAGGGAGGAATGAGACTGGTGTATTGAAAGACCTCTAAGGTGAACTGAGGTGAGGAGAACGCAATAGGACATGACAGTACCAAGAATACAGAGATGGTTCCCATTGAACTGAGCCTCAGAGACCATGTCCAGATTTTGAATTTATTTTCCATTGGAAGCAACATGATGGCATTGTGATGGAAGAGGGGAATGAGATGAATCATGTCTGAAAATTACCATTCAGACTCTGTAGATGCGGACCAAGAAGGAAGCTGGAAGTCAAATGGACACGTGGCGATATTAGCTCAAGTAAGGTAATGGTTTTTCATACTAGAATGAAGTAGAGAAAACAGAAGTTGACAAAATGTGGAATTTTTTAATATGTATTTCGTACAGGATCTGCAGGGTCTCACTGCACAGATTGGACTCTTAGTGATCCTCCTATTTTCAGCCTCCCAAGTGCTGGGATTACAGGCACACCTCACTACACCCAGTCTCAGTGGCCTTCTCAGTGGCCTTCTCAGCTTGCTCCAGGGGCGGGGCTGGCACAGCACACCAGGGATCGAACCCTGGTCCCTGGGTCTGCCTAAGCAGGCGCTTTAATCTGCTGAGCTATCTGGCCAGCCTGTGGAATTCTTTAAAAGATAAAGCCAAACAGTTTTCTAATGAATCACTTAAATAACAAGAAGAGAGTGTGAGCATGGTCAAATCTTTTGAAGATTTAGCTGCAAGGAGACGGGAGGTTAAGGATTTTTTTCCTGTGATGTAAAATATTGCACATGCTTTTATGCTCATAGAAATTATCCAGTAAGAGAAGGAGAAAATGATAATGCAAGAAAGGACCAATGGCATGAGTAATATCCTAGAGAGAGGTGAACAGAATCCCATGAGCCAAGGTATGGCTTGTGCTTGGGCAAGGGCACCACACCACCATGACTTTACTATTGTCACAGGAGAGAAGGCCAGTCATATGGGTACAGACACGGGGAAGTTGGTAAATTTAAAAGTAAGAGCATGGGGGAATTTATTCTTGTTGCCCATTTCTCTCAATGATGTAAGAATGAAAGACATCAAGTAAGAGTTGGGACAGAGATAGAAGAATTTTATAACAGAGTAGGTGATAAAATATAAAATATGAAATATTTTCCTAGAAGAGTGAGACAGCGAATTAACATAGGAAATCTGGCAGAATTCCATGATCAGTACAACTGACCAATTGCATTGATCAGTGCCAAATGTTTTCTTCTAGCCCTGTTGAGCTGCTTAGGGCAGAAGTGGAGAAGGAAGCAAATTTAATTTAACCAAGTATTATCCTTTACACACAGAATGTCTCCCCGGTGCCCCACGTATCCAAAGGCAGACTTTCGTGGGTGATGGGATCACGGGAGCTTGTGCCGCTAGGTGTGTTGATTCACTGATGAGCTCAGAGCTAGACGTCCTGTTAGGAGATGGTGCTGATCCGGAGAAGTGGGTTGCTGGGGAGCGGCCTGGGAAGGGTGTCTCCCTCCCTCCTGCCGTAATTCCTCACTGGCAAAACAGGAGCTTCTTTCCTTGGCTTCCATGCCCTTCCCCCACGCTGCTTCTGCCTGGAGTCTGCAGACCCAGGACTGTAAGTGAGAGCCCAAATCAAACTCTCCTCCTCTACACTGGGTGCAGGGTGCTGTGGCTCAGGGTGAGAGCGGCAGGAGACCAAGGCTGGTGCTGGATAAGTGCTTATATTAGAAGGATGTGAATTCAAGCTGGATCCATCAAGGCAGATTTCTGGGCACGAGATGACTGTGATCGAGATCCTGGATGGTCTCTCCGAATGGACAATTTTGGAAAAATAAACTTTTAAAGGAGCCAAGGAATCATAGAAACTCTCAAATATACAGGCCTTATTAGTCCATAAATTATGTACAATTCTTTTATTATTGTCAGTAGAAGTCAGTGGTGGTAGAAAATATAAAAGGGAGAGAAATAACTTCCTAATGAAAAAGGTAAAATGTTTCTAACTTCTTGCTGTTGACTTGTCTAACATGAAAAAAGTAGAAATTTTGATTTGATCAAGTATCTTAGGTTTGCAGCCTTTGGTTGTACTGTTTGTAATGTGCTTCTGGGATTGAAAAACCTACATTAAATTTAAGATGCTACTTAACATTAAAAAGATACAAAACAAAAAAAAACAACAAATATTTATGAATTTGGGTAAGATTTCAACTTTCATTGTTCCCTGAAGGGAATAACAGAAAACAGAAGAAAATGAGATTGATTAGGCAGCAGAGTAATCAAAACTACAGTCTGGTAGATTTTTCTTCTTCTCTTTTGAAAATAATTGCCTTTATGCCCTTTTAGTCCTTGGTACTCTTGATAACAAAATACAATAATTTATCTTATGACAAATTCAGAATACTAAGCAAAAAGGAACATAGAAAGTAAAAGACTTTCCTCTAAATATTCAAAACTTCTTTAAAGTATATTTTCTAAGATTCCAAAAGAAGAGCACATTTGTTTTTCACTTCCTAGGATCTATGCTTCTCTTAAAAATATTAATGACCATCTCAAGTATAGAAAATGAGATATTCAGGATCATACTTAATATCCTCTCTACTTTTTTTCAGCTCTAAAGTCTTAGAAAAAATGTGTAACTAAATCTGGATAATCCACAATACATAAATAAGCTACCACTAATAGCTTCATTTTATTTTCTTTGCTACTAAATGCATGCTATATAATTACCTTGTCATTAAATTGATAAAAATTTTAAATTATATTTCACTACAAATGATTTTCTCAAAAAAAAAAATGATTTTCTCTAGAGTGGAAAGAATACCAGCGCTGGGGCCAGAGAGATAACTCAGTGGACTAAGCACCTGCTTACGCAAGTGCAGAGACTGGGGTTCGATCCTGAGCACCACATGTAGCACCAACCACGCCTCGGGGCATGCTGAGCTGGCTACCAGTACAGGGTGTGGTGGCCTGTAATCCCAGCAATGGGGAGGGTGAAAACAGGAGGATCACTATGAATCCTACCTGTGTAGTGAGACCATGTACCAAAAAAAAAAAAAAAAAAAAAAAAAAAAAAAAAGTTTAACCAATTTTGCATGCTTATATCTGGAAATCTGGACAACTCATCTAAAGAAAACAATATGCATTGAATTCCTGTAATTTTGCTTAGTGAAATTCTGTACTGTTTCTTTTTTCACTATTTTTATTCTCTTCAAAAAATAAAAAATAATATTTTTTTAAAATAAAGTGAAAAATATTGTTTCTTAAAAGGACAATATTGCTACCATAATAGGATAGCAATGGACAACACCTAAGTTTGGTATGTAGTAAATACTGTCTATTTTCATTAAGAGAAATACCAAGCCTAGGAGATGGCTAGAAATATGGGTGGAAATTTGTTGAAAATTTGCCTTTAGTTATTTCACAAAACAAAAGCATGGACTCTTACTCTCTCAAACTTGCCTATCAGAAAATTCAGCCTCAAAAACAAAGAATATTTTCCTACTATTATACGGAAACAGAGCCCCAAGAAAACTATTAGATACATTAACACATAAAGTCATTCCTACAGGAAATTTGCAAACTTAAAATTTAGAGAGTATGTTTTAAAGAAAAATACAGATTCCTACATCTCAAAAATATGTATCATAATCTGTGTCTGAATATTGATGCATAGTCATGAAGGATATTTATAAAGTAACTGTCGGCATAAGAAACTGAACAAGCTGCATGTCAGCAGCCTTCATAAGTACAGCAGTCTGTCATTTCTGTTCTTTGTATATTAATCTTGATTTTGAAATCTCATCTTGATTGAATAGGGAAAAATATCTCATATGAAAATCCTGCCTTCTAGACACTTATACCCCGTGTGGAAGTCAAAAAGGAAGCAGCAGAGAAGCAGGAGGTCAGAGCCATGTGAGGAGGATTTGGGGGTGGGAGTACAGTAACCTGCTTCATGGAAGGCCGTAGTCAATATATGTATGATGACTGGAAACCTGCTTCCGGAAGCATCTGATTGGTAGACGTTTCCAGTGGCCTAGCAGTGTGTGGTTACTTGGGTCATTTTCAAAATCCAGGTCAGAAGAGCATCGGTAGGCGCATAGTGATGAGGCTCCCCACACCCATCAGGATGCTAAGGCTGGCTGGAAAGCAGGCACTTTCTTCTTCGTCGTTGAATCTGTGACACGGGACTCATAACACGTCCATCCCATTAGGAACAAGGAGTGTGGAGGAAGAGGGAAGAGGCCATTCTTGTTGAATTCACATAGAAGGATCTTTTATTTGAAAAGGTAGGTCTTAAAAATGCTAATTTACTTACACCATACAAGTTAGATGACAAATTAGTAATTCATTTCTATATTAAAGACCACTTCAGACATAGAAGCCATCCTACTTTTGAAATTCTTGACATCTGTTGTAATATTTTGGTTTTGTATGTTCCTTGACTTTCTTGAGTTCTTGAAATGAAAGAATTCTTTATACTTTAACAATATAGATGTTTATTCACAAAAGCTTTCTCTGAGAAATGTTTTGCTTCTATCCTATAATTTTTAAAAATTTATCATTTCAGAGAATTTTGGGCGTATGCCGATAGGATCCTATGTATTCCTAGTCCACAGCTGTGGCTACATTGTTCAGTAACCAACTTTCCGTCATCTCCAGCTAGACTTTCTAACATTAGTTTATCTTGAAGTCAATTTTAGACATCGTATCTTTGTATCCCTCTAAAAAGATAAACATTCTTACATAACTTGGGTGTGTGTGTGTGTGTGTGTGTGTGTGTGTGTGTGTGGTGTTTTATCAGAGATTGAACTCAGAGCCTTCACTCTAACTGTATCTCCAGCCATTTTTATTTTTCTTTGTTTTGAGACAGAGTCTTTCTAAATTGCCCAAGCTGGGCTTAAACTTGGGATCTTCCAACATTAGATTAGCCTCTTAGCACACTAAGATTATGTGGGTAGGCTACCATACCCAGCTAAACTCAGTATGTCTTTTAATTTTTGTTTCAGTCCTTTCACTTTCCTCCCTTTGTTTGCCACTGTACTGAAGAAATCTTTTTATTCTACTATTCAATAGAGCTTCTTATTGTCTATATTCATATGATTACTTTGCTTTGATGTCATATACTGTGATTTTTCTTTCCCTTTGCTCTATTGATTTATGTTTGCATGGAGGAGTTTGACATTTAGTGTCAACACAGAATTGTTTATTCCCATGAGACATACTTCTTTTTGTTTCATTAGTAGCCATTGATAATCCTCGCCTATACCGTCTATATTATATCCACATTAGAATTTGAAGAATGGTAACTTTTATCATTTCTTCTTCATTTGTTAGTTTGCATAAAGGGAAATTTTCATTCAATTGTTCTTAGATACAGTTTATACAAGGATAAGGTGAATTCTTTGTTTTTCAAAATACTGAATTTATACAACCTTCAAGAATCTTGTGGGAATGGTCATAGGGGAAGTACTTATTCCTAGGAACACTTGGATTTAATATATTTTACATATTTCTATCTAATATAATTATTCTTATAGCTGCAAAAAATGCTCTTCTCTGGTAGAAACGCCTTCAGATTCATTCTGTACTCATTCTATATGAACTCTGCATGTGGAGATTCCTCTATTCCCTCATGACATTCTCAGTTCACGTGCACACCTCCTCAGCTAAACCTGCAGTCAGCGTGCTTTAGCGAGTCTTCATTCTAGAACTGGCAAATGACATTGAAAGAAGATGATCTCAGCGCTCTGAGGTCACTGTCTCAGAAGCTATTACAGGAACTTCTTGTCACTATTTTATTAATAATCTGTAATTATAATTTTAATTTCTTCTTGGACTGAAGAGATATGCTTTTAACACTTACAAATAGTGAAGTCTGATTTTATTTTCAAAAATCATCTTCACTTCCATTTATGCTATTGCTTTTTGATAAAAAAAATGCCATTTCTAAAATTTTTGTTTTTGTAGGCTAAGGCTTTTTGTAAGCTAAAGTATTTTAAAATATTTTATTGGCTTTTGATGAAAGTTTTATTGAAGGAGATTCAATTTTGTTATGTATTAGTTTAAAAACTCTGGATTAATACTTAGATTCTGACATTTTGAAAATTTAATTTCCCCCAAACCTATGCATTAAGAAAGACGAAAAGCACTGAAACAAGTTGAAAGTTCCTTGCTGTCTTTGTCACCAGCCCAGCATGACTGATCATGTTAGTCTTTTCTTCTTATTCTCCCGCCACTTTCAGGATATAGTTCTCATCCACATGGAAGATGGCTCAGCACCATGTTGACACCTTAGCCAGCTGGAAGTAGAAATACTCAAAAAGTATGAACAAATCTCTTTTTTCAAATTAATTTTATTGAGAAACAAATAGCAATGAGACAATTTCAGAACAGGTTAGTAGAAAAAAATAAAAAACAGGTTAGTAGGACAGTTACAATAATTAATACATTGCATATTGTTGTCTTTGTAGTAGTTATTCAGAGGACAAGATGCAGGCATGATATCTTGTCTAAACACTATTAGTACAAATCTTTCTTCTCATTGAACTAAGAGAAAGTAGCTGTATATCTATCCTAACTATTTTGTATATATATATATATATATATATATACTGTTTTCACTACAAAATGGTCCATCATTTATATCCCCTTTTTTTGTTTAGTTTTGTCAGAGATGGGTATTTCATTGCCATTTAAATATTGTAGGTGCATGAATTCAGCAAAATAATCCAATATAGTCCGGTAGTCCATAATAATAGTGGGTTATATGTAGGACTGGCGATGTCAGAAGTTGTTGACTTGAGCCTTTTACAGCTCAGCATATTAATATGGCTTTACTTTTCATACTTTGTTTTTATACTTTTCTGCTGGATGGTTAGGACCAAGATAAAGCAAGACCTATATAACAAGAGATGTAACTTAAAAAAATCTCTTCTTAGTAAGAGAGTGAATTGAAAGTTACACCCAACACTTCTGTTTCTGCCCCTTGGACTAGAACTTAAACACATGCCATATTAAGATGCAAGAGACGCTGGTAAAGAGAATCCTCAGTTTAGAGAATCCCATTAAACTATTCATCTAAAATAATATGGAAAGGTACACAGGATAATTTGGATAATTTTACTGCTGATTTCTGCTATTCGTTTGAAAGGAGCAATTAATGCTTAAAATTTTTCTCTTTTATTCTTATTTTTTTTAATTTCTTAAAACTTTTTTGTTGTTTTTAAAACCAATTTTTCATGTTTATATCTGGAAGTCTAAGCAACTAATTTGAGGATACCATCATGCGATACAGCAGCCATTGTTCAATTCCTACTGCTATGTTTAGTGAAATTTCGTATTGTCTTTAGTGCTGTTCTTTTAAATTACTATTTTATATTCTTTAAAAAATTAAAAAGAATATGGAAAGTAATTTTGGGTTTGGGTGGGGAGAGATATCATTTAACTCTCTCTGATACAACCTGAAGAATACGTTATTCTTTGGAATTAAAATTTCCCTGATATCAGTATTAGTTTTGTCCTTTTTTTGGGGTTATTAAATCATGAGATACCTGAAAACAGGAGAATCATTCCAAGTCAGATCTGTGTAATAAGATCTTGCAGACCTGGTAGATGCTGTACTCCATAAATAAATAAATCATGAGATATCTTTTGATGTAGCTACAGGTCTTATTCCTAACTTCGTAAATTTTATTCCATAACATCTGGAATCATGCCTTCTCTCCCATAAGTTTAGTTCGTTTCTTCAGGCTTATTCTTTTCTCTAAGGTCTTGACCTATTTAAATTATAAGCACAAAAATGCACACATTATGAAGTAATGTAATTCCTGTTAGTGCAAAGATTTGGGCTGAATGGATTGTACCAATGGGAAATGGTTGCTCACTTTTCTTAGAAATTTGAACTGATGATCTCCAAGATTCTTGTGATTTCTGAGTTTCTCTGATACTGTAAAATGTTTACAAGGTATAGATATAAGGTGCAGATAAGTTGCAAGGACAAAACTGAGAGACAAGTATATTCTTTTCAAGGAAATATTTGCTTAAGTAGATCTTTCCCTCTTGAATGGGTTCCTCTGAGTGATGTCACCACGAGTCCCTTGGTCAGAGTGCTCTGTCTTTGTGCTTTCACCAAGTGATGCTTCCTGAACAGTAATCAGATGTCAATTATTGCCAAGGGAATAGATACATATCTGTTCATATTTTTTGCCCCTTTAAGATGTATCAGAGTCTGTGTTGTAAAACAAAATGGCAAAGACCTCCATGTGCCCCTATGAATCTTACACCATAGCTGCCATGATATCAGCATATGATTAGAAAGTTTATCTTGAGAAATACTTTAAAACTGAGGTCATATATACTATAAATAGCATTTGATAGAAGGGAAAAATTCGTTCTGATATAGTTTTCACAGTTGGCCCAAAGTAAAGAAAAAAAGTTATAGCTACATAGACCAGTGTTAATATTAATTCAATCTCCTAAAGTAGTCTCCTCAGGCTGACCTGAACTGCTGATTAAATAGATGAATACCCCATAAATCAATCTACCAATTTTTTCCAGGAAGTAGCATAGAACAATTTTTAAGTGTTTTTCTTTGTCATCTATCTAATGTTTATATGTATAACTAAAAATTTCCCCTCATTGTTTTGGAAAAATTATGTAACAGTTCCAAACCTCCTCCATAAAATCAGACACCGATTTTCAAACTGAGTGAATATATCCACTTCCTAGGTCATTTGATTTCATTATTTATAGTATGCAAATAGTAGTTTGAGTACTGATTTCTGAGATTTACTGCAAAGGACATTTATTGTGACACAGAATGCGCTGGTGCTTACAGAAAACTGAGCAAAGCATGCACAGTTCGTGCCCGGTGGGCCTGCGACCTAATTAGGCTGATGGACCTAATACACTACATTAACAAGTCAGTTAACCACTTTTAAAACTGGGCCGACAATTTTCAAGTCTCACGGGGTTCACTACACCTTAGTGCAAACTGGGCAGCCCTGGAACTGCGGATTACTTGACAAAACGAAGCACACGGGCAACAACTTCCGCACTACAGTGCAGATGCGGCACCGCATCGCTTGCCGAAGGGTATAGCTCTGTCGTGCTGCTCATCAACACTGGTCAGCCTCAGCTGGGGCTTCTTAAGGCACTTATTGTCAGTAGTTGTGCTTCGTGAGCAGTAAAGTAACTGATCAATCCTTAAATGAGAAAAACTCCCAAGAAAAGCCAGACGTTTTCTGGCCTAAGTCAGAACATAAGACTTACATCACACTTGACAGCACATGTGTCTGCCACATTCAGTATCACCAGAGAGATGATGAAGTTTACAAGGTGTTATCAAAAGTAAAGTGAATGCTTAAAATTTTATTATTATACGTTTGCAGTACATAATAATTAAAATTATTGTGGGGAGTTGGTGCACGTACATAATATATTTTAATTCTCTTTTCTCTCTCTCTCTCTCTCTCTCTCTCTCTCTCTCTCTCTCTCTCTCTCTTTGTATTTAGTACGGGGTCTACAGGGTCTCACTGCACAGATTGGACTTGTAGTGATTCTCCTGTTTTCAGCCTCCCAAGAGCTGGGATTACAGGTGTGTGCCACCACTCCCAGTCTCAATTGACGTTTCAGCACACCCCAGGGATGGAGCCGGCACCACATACTGGGAATCAAACCCTGGTCCCTGCATCTGCCTAAGCAGGGGTTTTACCCACTGAGCTATCTGGCTGGCTCACTTCTCTTTTCTCTTTGTTTTTGATTTTCATGCCCTATCTTATACTTTTCTCCCAATTGCTTCCAAGTCGTGGCTCCCTTTCCATATAAAAAGTGGTAGTTTTATCTTTTTTCCCTTCACTTCCTTTGTTTCCACCTATTTTCTTCTTCCTGTCCCCCATATCTTGATCTTTCAGCCTTCTGTGAAAGATCCCCCTCCTTCTTCATCTTCTCCCCTCATCTACACCATGACTGCTGGCTCTTCCACAAAGTCAGATTGACTAAGAAAGGGAAATATTTTGAACTGATTCAGGATATTAAGGTAGCCAGGACAGCACAACTGAAGACACTCATGAAGTAGGATTTCCAGAGCTACTTCAGAAAGTTCAAGTGACAATGGGATACGTGTGTTTGAAGTAAAGAGGGTATTTTCAGAGAGATTAATGGCAATGTGTCATGTACTGTAACAAATTTTTAAATTAAACATGTCATATATATTTCACATTTTTAATCAGCTCTGGGTCAAGAATAGTCTAAACATCTATACCTTAAAACAGTATAATTTTATAGAATGTACCTGCTCCCTCTCAGAATATCTGGCAGAATAAAATCCTTAGATAAAAATCCCAAATCACTCTTAACTACTGTATGGAAATGACTCAGGAGATACCACATGCTCTCAAATAAGGGTAAATGGGGAGATGTAGGGAGTTAACTGTCCAATTATTGTAACTACTAGAGCTTCTTCAGGAGCCTGGCATGGTTTGAGGGACTCATATTCAAATGCAGCTAAACATGGAATTCTGTAGCTATACCCAAGACCTCTTAACATCAAGGAATGAGGGTAAGTTTGAGTCCAGTGGATGGCTTTGTGAGTTTTGGGCAGACCAGAGAGAGTTCAGCAGATTCACAGTCGTACATGTCACCATGGCCTGCCAGCAGATACTGGGACGTGTACAGCAGTGAGCCTGCTCTTCTCTCAGCCAACAGGAGTCCTGAGGCCCTCCCTATCTTGCATCTTGCTACTATTTGGGACATATTATGAAGAAACAGGAAAAGCAAAAAAAGTGATATATATCTGAATAAAGCTGTCATCTCAAGAAAAGTTTTAGAGGGCCGGTGACATAGCTCAGTGGACTAAGCGCCTGCTTTGACAAATACAGGGACTGGGTTAGATCTCTGTTCCCAGTCCATGCCAGCCCCATCCCGGGGCATGCTGAGCCTGAGACTGAGTTCAGATGTGGTGGAGTAAGTGCTTACTAGTCTAAGCACTTGCTTGGCAAGTGCAAGGACCCAGGTTTGATCCCTGGTACTGCAGGCCATGCCCCCCATGCTGTGGTGGCCACCAAAACTGGGTGTGGTGGCACATGCTTATAATCCCAGTGCTGGGGAGGCTGAGACAGGAGGATCACTAGGAGTCTAAGATGAATATTGAGACCCTGAACCAAATACATGAATAAATAAATTATGTTTTTAAAAAGAATGGAGGTATATCAGCAAAACAAAACAAAGAGATATTGGTACCTTTATAATTAATGGTCGACTATTTTGTGATTTACTAATCTTCCTCAGATATCTTGGGACGTTTAGTAATAAATAATTCAGATCTTTTAAATGTCTGAATGCAGTGAAGTTTTTTGACACTGGCTTGACAGTTTGACTCTGGAGTTCTGGCCATTCTAACACTGATAAATCCTACTATGACAGGTAATCCGAAAGACAGGACAGTTTAATTGTACCTAAATCATTGTGTTTGAAAAGAAGTCCCCAATTCAAAGCCACAGAAAATACATTGTCCAATAACTGATGCTCTTCTTTTAAGACTATCTCTTTATCATGCTAAGAATGCTGCAAGACAGGGGACGTATAATTTGGTTTAATATAGCAATTTATATTGATCCAGTAATTAATCTTTCTTTCTTTCTTTCTTTCTTTCTTTCTTTCTGTCTGTCTGTCTGTCTGTCTGTCTGTCTGTCTGTCTGCCTGCCTTCCTTCCTTCCTTCCTTCCTTCCTTCCTTCCTTCCTTCCTTCTTTTTTTCTTTCTTTTCATTTTATGTGTTTGGTACAGGGTCTCACTATGCTGCTCAAACTTCTAGTGACCCTCCTGTTTTCAGCTTCCCCAGCACTGAGATTACAAGCATGTGCTGCCATACCCAGTTTTGGTGGCCGTCACAGCATGGGGGCCAGCATGGCATGTGGTACTGGGGATTAAACCTGGGTCCTTGCACTTGCCAGGCAAGTGCTCAGACCAGTAAACTATGTCCCTGGACTTTTACCTCCATTCTTATAACTTATAATGTAGAAAGGCTCTATAAAGCATTATTGAGTGAGTACATGGATGAATGAATGAAAGATGGATGTTGAAATTAGAAATACAATGGATCAAAATCAAGGATTATGGGTAAGTACTGTAGCTCAGACTAATAAAATAGCCAGGATTCATACTCCTAGGCTAACTGTAAATTTGAAGTAAAGTTATGGGATACTAAAAGCACCAAATATCTAGTTATTTGTAGCTATTTTTCTTCTACTGATTTTTACTTGGAAGTCATCCCTCAGTTTGTTTTCATGGCTTTGCTTTTGATCCTACTTGGTGGTCTTCAAAGATTCCACCAGAACATGCACAACATGAGTAAGATCAGGGCAGCGAGATAAATCAGGGCACTGAGGATCCACAAGTATGAGCTACTTCTATATCCCCTTAATGGATCTTTTCATCCTTTAAAGAGTATAGGGATGTTCTTCATTGTGACATGGTGCTTGAGAAAATATATCTTTTCAGTGTTAACTTTATGTCCTGCTATGCTACTGAATTTGGTTACTAAATCCACAAGTCTCTTAGTGGAGTTTTTGGATCCTCTATGTGAAGTATCATGTCATCATCAAATAATACTTGCAGTTCTTCCTTCCAATCATTATTCCTTTTTATTTCTTTCTCTTGTTTGATTGCTCTGGCTAATGTTTCCTGAACTATACTGAAGAGGAGTGGTGAATGTGAGCATCCTTGTCTTGTTTCTGATTTTAAAGTGAAGGCTTTCAATTTTTGTCCATCAAGTATAATGTTGGTTGTTGATTTATCAGATTGAGATAAAGACCATCCATTCTAACTTTATGTAGTGCTTTTACTATGAATGAGTACAGTAACCATTGTTGAATTTGTATTGTTTAGTGAAATATTGTATTGTTTCTAATGTTTTTTCTATCACTATTTTGTATTTTTTAAAAAGGAAAATACATCTTTTCATGTCAGTTTTAACAAGAAGCTGAATAATGGAAAGCAAAACAGAAAAATGTGGAAAAATGGCAAAATGTTTTATGAAATTAAAGACAGAGTATTTCAAAATTATGTTATCTTATTTCTAACTATATTTAAAAACATTCTTTTGTGAAAAATAATAGAAGTCTTGAAAACACAATAAAAATGAAATTTATAACAACACTGGAAAAATGAATTTATATTCAAGACAGTTTCAAATGCTTGCAAAATTTCTTCTAATACAAGATCAGTGCAAATGAAATAGGGAACCATTCATGACCGAGATTTGCTTGATCTTCACAAACAAAATGTGGTCCCTATGTATTCCCTGCTTTGGATACATACACTCTGGTTTGTGTCAGAAAATATCCCAGAATTTTAAATACATCTCCTTCAAAGGATGGACAAATGATACATTTATTGATCTTCTGAGTTATAAAAAGATAAATGCACAAAAGTACATGCGCAAGATGTTTATCTTACCAAATATTTTAATAATGAAGCCCTGGAACTCAGTCAAATGCTTCTTACAGTGGAACGAATATATAACAGACAGCATAATCATACAAAGCTGGTGTATATGTGATGACAAAGATAATTGCCAATGCATATTAATAAAAGAAAAAGCACACTCCTACGAAGTAGTGAAGCCTTTGAGAATGGAATTTTATTTTGCATTCTCTTGGGTGCGTGTTTATATAGCAGCAAACAGATCGCCATCAAAATGGCAATAATAGTTCTCTTGCAAGCAGAGTCAACACAGAGCTCCATCTTCTTTCTCCTGATTAAGTACTAGACTAACCTTTTGCATTCACTTGCTTTGTATCTATAATAAAACTCAACCCATTTTTAGAAAGATGTCCTTCATGTTTGTACATCACACTATGAATAAATGATCAAGCACCACTATTATAAAACATAAAATGCAAATAATTGCAAATTCAACACTGCTCAGTACACAGAGCTCTTCTTCTGGGGTGTGAGGTAGAATGATATGATATGATATGAATTAATAAATGGAAGGGAGAAGGGAGTACAGAGGAAAAGGGATGAAGAAGGAATTGAGAGATGTATTATGTGGATAGTAAATCTCCACAAAGAATGTGATTAGTATATATTGGGACATGTACTAATAAAAAATAAGAGCTAAAAAAAACCCAAACAAACAAGAAAGCTGTTCAGCCTGACTAACAAAAGCAGTAGAACAGAGAGAAATAGAACACTAGAGGCAAGTCAAGGAGCAGAGCTGGGGTGCTGTGGGAGAGAGGTAGAGATTTAAGTCTTACCAACTCTGAAATTATGGGAAAACAGCATTCGGGGAACATGCACATGAGCAAATATTTATCTTCCTTTAATTCTCTAAGGGCACAAACATTGGTAGAATCAATAGCAGTGGTGGATTCAGCTCAGAAAATCTCTGACTGAGGCTCATGTGTGAACAAGGGAAAAGCTCTCTAGAACATAGGACTCATACACCTGAGGAACTAAGATGCAGCAGACCAGGCACATTGCCTAACTCGCCTGTAGATATTTTCTGAGCTTGAAGAAATCCAGGCAAAGAGCAGAAGATTGACATTGTGGGGAATGCAAGGCAACGAAGTCTGGAGCGTGGACTTCTTCCAAAAGTAGGGCACCCGGCTCTGAAGGGGAAGTGGAGGATATGTCTCCGAGCAACACACTCCCCTCTTCCCATCCACGCCAGAATCATAAGGTGTGAAGGAGACATGCGAGCCAAACGATGTGAAATGAACATGAAGTGATACAAGAGAGCTTCAGATAAGGCCTGGAGGCTGGGAAGGCTGTCATAACAAATTTCGAATGTTTATAGAATGTAATGGATATATCCAGTGTGGAAGCAGTGACACAATTAACCTCTCAATAGAAGCATCCTCATAATTGAACTTAAGTCTATAGGCTAAAGTGGTCCAGATTTATCCTGTGCTGAATGTCATGGCTATGCTGAAATCAAATCTACTTGTTGTTTTCTGCTAGGATTCAGTGGTGACGATATTGCAATATAAGATTATATCATGGAAAGCCATAGTTGCTGTGGGGTTCTGAAGTTATTTTGTCTGCTCTAAATTGAATGGGTAAGGCTACAGCTGAGATCACCCCATGTACCTTAGTGACCCTGGATTCTTTGGTGACATGTCACATATGATAAGCCTTGAGACTGAGTAACTGAAATGGGAGTAATTAAAAAGTTGAACTTGATATGCCTATTTCTGTAGAAAATAATCTACTCATGAAAACAAATCCAGATTCCATGTGGATGAAAACTTCCTTGCTGAAAATTAAAATGAAAAATAATTTGATAGGAAAAAATGTATTCCATTTATTCATCTTTATTCAGATGATTCAGATTTTGGTTTTCATTCTTTACTTACCCCCATAATATAATAAGAATTTTACATTGGTAAAATCTGGGATAAAAACAAAAAATAATATAGTCTGGGATTTATTTTGGAATTTTATGTATTTAGAGGTACTTCACTTTTTTCTGGATTTTTGTACAGTGTCTAACAAGCAATTAACCACTGGGAGGAATATATGCAATGTGTAACTTATTGAAACTGTCCTACCAATGTGATTTGAAACTGTCTCTTTGCTATTTGTTTATCAATAAAATTATGGGGAAAGAAAGAAAGATTAAATAAAATTGACAAGTCCTTAAAAAAAAAAAAGAAATATTAGACAATGAGGCTGGTCATCATTTGAAGATGGAAAATAGAAAGGGAAGGGTTTTTGGCTAGTACTGAGTTGTGCCCTGTGAGTTCCCTCACTTGATGGATTCTTATTGGCCATGTTAGAACTTTCTAGATGCATTTTCAGTTACCTTAGGAGGACCACGGGAACAGTGGCTGTGTGTGGAAAGAGGTCTTCCGAGAGCAAATGAGACTTCTGTGATGTTCTGCAAAATTTCTCCTTGGAAAAGGTGTACATACAGTCTTTGTAAACCACTGCCTCCAATGTTAAACATAAAATTATGTGAACAGAAAGTTTGGAAGTCCAATGGGAGAAAGCTCATTCCTTCAGTTTTCCCCTTTTTTCTTCAGGGGAGAGAAGAATAGAGGGCAATTATCTGATTGGGGAACCTTTGGGGAGCTTGGTATCTGTGGGCTACATTTATGGAACAGTAGTATCTGCATGTATGGATGCTGCACTGGCAAATGATTGTCCCTTCCCTGCTGTCCAGAGGCCCGATACCTTCAAGTGCTGAGGGCCTGACTCACAGACACACTGTCCCAACCCACTAGAAAGCCGTAACAAGCAGCGTTTGTCCTTCGCTTGCTCTGACTTAGGACCTCTGCCTGCACGTGGACGAATGTTTCCTGCAGGTTAGGCGGCCTAAGATCAGGAGGGGGCATCAGAATGTTAACCTAGACTTAGATCTAGGCAGAATTCTCTACTCAGCTTTATCAGTTTTAAAGTTATTGCTAAAATCCATTCCTTATCTAGTCTCCTGATTCTATTTCCAAGTTAGCTAGAACTAAGAGAGGATGGTAAACAATTAATGAACCTTTTTGTTTCAGTTTGGTCATTTTTATTAAGATGAAACTACTTTGAGGCTAAAGGAACAATGCTTAATATTAAATCAAAGAGACAGAAATTTAAGAAACAATACATGTTAGGAAAACTAGGCAATGAACTGAAAAATGGCATAAATTATACTTGTAGAAGGTGTGATTGCAAAATAGAGGGAATGTTTAATTTTTAAAAAAATTACCACAGTAAAAGACACATTGCTATTACTTCCCCTCAAAATGTTTAAACACACTTATTCTGTTGTTCTTGTCACTTTCTGAAGCAGTTCTGGAAGTCCCCTTTAGTTACATTCTCACGGCTCTCTCAATGTCCCCAACTGATTTGAAAT
Source organism: Octodon degus (assembly GCF_000260255.1). NCBI lineage: Eukaryota > Metazoa > Chordata > Mammalia > Rodentia > Octodontidae > Octodon > Octodon degus. The sequence goes on along the minus strand of NW_004524650.1, from coordinate 1,001,864 downwards.
CTTTACCTTTCATGATTATCTCAACTTTGGTGCAGAGATAGACATCACACGATCCCAGATGTGGCGCGTTAGGTGCAGGAGGACACACTGGGATGTATTTGCGAGCCTGCCTTTCAGTCAGGTGGTAAAAAGCAACAACACTCACCCCATGTTTGATTGCATTTCATAAAGACACAAAAGAGGACTTCCGGAGCTGCTTCAGAAAGCGAGAGGAATGATGAGACAGGTATTTAGGTCTCTCTATTTGCTACCCTGGATACTCATGGTGTCTGAAGGCCTCAGTTACAACAAAGCTCTGTGGTTTATGAAATAGTTTCAGAATATTCGTACTTAAGAATATTTTAACAGATCTTTGCTGAAGCAGTGGAGATTAGAGCCATGTATGGCGCAAAGTGTCATGTGTTCAGTTAATTTTTTTCTTTTAACTTTTATGTCCTTGAAGTTGAGCCTAGAATAAAATATGCATCCACCAAGTCCTTGTGCTCAGAGGTCTTCCTCTGCTGACTAACTGCTTTATTTTTAGGCCCCTGGAATGAGCTCTTTTGCGTGGTTCTCAATCCCCTCTTCATATCCCCATTCCTTTTGTGACTCTTATTTTCCCTTTTGGCCCAAACTTTGTTTCTACATTAATGGTAATTTTCCTTCTACCACACATTTTCATCCATCTATAATCAGAAAATAATTCCTAAGTGATTATTTTCCTTGGATAAAATGTTATGTCTTATACATGAATGTCACTATCCAAAAATATAAAATGTCATTTTACCTACAGAGAAAGGCCATGAACCATTTTTCAATGCTTTAAAATAAATAGGACTTAATCCAAAGAACTCAAGAATATCTCTCCAGATATGGAAGTGTCACAAATCTGCTTCTAAATTAATCATTGACAATCTTATTCACTTTGGATAATCTAATTAATGTTTTGGAGATTTTGCTAACCATGATACCATGTCAAAAAGCCAATTAGTTCTGCTAAAAGTTATAGTGACAGAAATTCAGAATGAGCCCTATAGTTGTGCTTGTTGGAATAAAATAGACTTAGAAAATACAGAGCAATAAGGCCTGTCAGTAGGAGGTATTACACTCCCTTTTATACATGTGTTAATCCACTTTGGGTTGCTATAGCAGAACTGCTGCAGAAATATATGAAATCTGGTGCAGAGGCAATGGGAGCTGGGGAGCATTGTATAAAGAATGGGGAAGAAAAGTGATTGAAATAAGATATAAGGGACCCTGAAGCCTGCTAGTAATAGAAATTACATGAATCCACAGAACAGTAATTAAAAAATTTTGTTACCATACAGATGTGTGGGACATTGGGAGTGAAACCAATTTGTATTTTAATGATAAGAAAGACTTTAATAACCATGAAAATAAGTGTTCTCTTCCATTTGGTAGCATTGACTAACAGAAGAGGGAAAGTTGGTGAAAGAAAAAGATATTTGAATTTTGGAAGTAGTATGCAAATGTAGAGGAAGCAAAAACACCTAAAACAAGTTATTTTTAGTAGATCTATACACAACGTAAGTATATTAAAAATAAAAATAGATACTTTTCATACTCAATAAAATGATGCCTGTGATGCTGGGATCTGGCTTAGAGAAAAACGATTTGTCTAGTATAAGTGAAGCCCTAGGTCCAACCAACTGTAGACACTGAAGATAAACAAGATACAATGGCTATCACGAAAGCACCAAAGATACCAAATAACTGGAGTTGCCATTAACTGCTGGTAAGGATGAAAATCTGCAATTATTTTGGAAATTTGTTGCTCTCTTCCTATGTTGGACATGTACGGCTATCATCAAGCAGTTTTATCATATGCCTCCAAATGTGTACCATGTACTGGCATGTATATAACACCACCATTAGTAATATGATCAAAATGGAAATTGCCTATATGCTATCAACAGGATAATTTGTATTGGAGTAAGGATAACTTTTCCTCTCATTTTCTGAGCTTTCAGCTGAGAATTCTGCCACAGAGATTAATAAAGTAAAAGCATTCTTAAGTTCATTAACATGGATATGTCTCTGACAGAGACAGAGAGAAAGACAGACAGAAGGACAGAGACAGACAGACAGACAGACAGACAGAGAGACAGATTTCTGGTGACTGACTTTTATGTTTTTACCTAGGAAAGGGAAAGGGGACACTTTTGTAAATTTATGTCCTACTTTTAGGTAAATAGAGCAGAATGCTTTCTTTCCTCGGCTCTTTAGTCACTTTTAACTCAAAATAATCCTTATATCAAAGTGCAATTTTTGCGGAGTTGCAAATTTTGCTTCCTTTGAAATGAATAAAGCAAGTTTGATAGAATCATGTAGTGTAGTAATTGACAACAATGAGAACTGAGAAATTATAACTGCATGAAACAATTTGGCAAAATTTCACAGTATGTAAAGTTGCAAGATGCTTTACATTATATCTAGGAGGATATGCATAAGTTATATGTAAATACTATGCTATTTTGTATAAAAAACTTGGGTATGTGCAGATTTTGGTATTCTCAGGGGGCACTCAAACCAAGTTCTAATGGATGCCAAAACACAACTATGAATTACAAAATAATTGAAATAAACAAACTGAAAACCAAACACACTTAATCTACCCATGCTTTTAAACTCAGTGTACTGGTTGCTTTTATAGAGATGAAGAGGGCTAATCAATGGACCAGAAACAAGGGGTATTAAATCTTACTGGCATGATGTCCAAGGTATCATGTACCTCCCTTCCTCTCTCTCCCCTTCAGCCTGACACTGTCCTTTGCTTAAACTCTGAAGACAGCATCCTAACCAGTTTCCTTCTATTTCCATCTGCCCACAGGCTTCTACACTTCACAACCAAAGTGACCTTTCTCTTTTTTAAAACTCTTTCTGTAACTTTCACTTATACTATGAATAAATGGATAAAATGGTCCTGCTCTGCTTGCCTTTCTTACTTTACTGTTTAACATGGAAGTTCTAGTATATTGAGCTTCTATCTTACACTCAATATTTTCTTGCAGTAGTTATTTGCTTCATCTGAAATGACCTTTCTCTTTAGATCTTCGTATTGTTGATTCTTCTATCATATTCATTTTTTAATTGAAATCCTACCTTTGTGGAAAGACCATCTCTAACCTAATTTTAAAAGTAGCTGTATCCTAACCTCCTACCACCATATCATGTATTATGTTTTTGTTAGCACATATTAATTTTTTTTCAGAACTGGGAATTGAGCTCAGGCCCTTGTACTTGCCAGGCAAGCACTTATTCTACTGAGCCATCTCCTTGGCCCCTGTTAGCACGTATTACTATCTTCAGCTTTGTCAGTTTCTGTGCTTTCATATTCCTTTTCTGCCTTCATTCAAACAATGGAAAGTTTGTAAAAACTAAAAAACTGTCTCTTCATCTTGTCTACTATTTTATCTCTAGATTCAAATACAACATGCAACACACATAAGGTGCTTAATAAGTAATTATTAAATAATTTGAAAGCTAAGAAAGAATAGAAGTTAGAAGACATTGGGCAGTAGGGTTCAATAGACACAAGGAATGGTGGAACTGATACTTTGATTTCTTTGGTATAAACTTCGATTTATTTGCAAGAAATATATGTTTTTGTCAGAAATGAGAGACATACCTCCAGATTACCTTCTTTTTAGCTTTCTTTTTGATTGGAACAATAACTAAAGACAAGATCCTGCCCTTCATATGTTAAAAGATATGCATCAAGTGCCCATTATGTGCCAAGCTCTATGAGACTTTCAAGTGTGTGGGTACAAATAATGGAGCAACAACACTTCTAATGATTTTTATAGACAGTAAACAAATAAGCATAAAAAAGCAATTTCAAATTGAAGAAAAAGGGAAAAAAGGAGAAGATCTGGAGGGCACACATTTCAATTGGGGTTTCAGGGTTATTTTAGGTTATTTTAAAGTAGTGCTTGATGTTCTGAATTCAAGAAGAGCTAAGATTCTGATCAGGAATTTTCTGGGAGGAGGAATATGAAATGAACGTTCATTCTGAGAGAGCTACAAGGGTGGGAAGATATCCAGATTTGAAAGGAGATTGGACTTTGAGTAACTGGGAGACGTGAAAAGCACAGAAAAACGCAAAACAGAAACAGAGACAAACACTTGAGGTCCATTATAAAACTTTTAAATTAGTTAGGGGGGATGTGGGGCCTTGAAGATGTATACTTGTTCTGATTTTGCTTTGAAAAGATCACTTCGCAGTTGACTGAGAAAGAAAGCTCACAGATCTGCCTGAAAGGTGGATTTTAATACAGGATAATTTCAGTGTGTATTAAATGTTGGCAACATGTAGTTAGAACACTAAATGGATTCAAAAACTGTTTTGGAAAAAAATTGTTAAATCTGCTGATGAATTATGAGGGACAGGGTTAATGAAAGCCTTCTCTTTTCTTTGGTGGTACGGGGTATCATAACCAGGACTTTGTGCATCTAAGACAAGAACTCTACTGAAACGCAACCCCAATCTGCATAAAAACTTACTTAAAAATATTTTTCCCTCTAAAAATACAAGTGAAGAAGATGTCAGAAAATAGAATGATATATCTTATTCCTAGATAGGAAGAATGAATGTAGTCAAAATGGTCATACTCCTAAAGCTGATGTAAAGATTTGTTACAATCCCAATCAAAGCACCAGGGACATCCTTCACAGAACTGGAAGAAATAGTCTTAAAATTAATAGAGAACCAGAAGATACACACAATAGCAAAAACAATGTTAAGTAACAAGAGTAAAGCAGAAAGCATCATAATCCTGATCTGAAGTTATGATGCAAAGCTACAGTGACAAAAACAGCATGGTACTTGGCACAAAACAAACATGGATCAATGGGACAAAAGACAGGCTAGAGAAGCAACCCCAAGTACATTCAACTAGTTGGCCTTTGACAAAAGATCTGTCTCTGTTACTCTTCTCTTGTTGCTGGGACAAAATACTGACACCCAAAATTAAGGAAGGAAAGGTTTCTTTACCTCACAGTTAGTGGAGGTTTCAGTCCATACTCTGCAGGCTCCAAGGCAGAGCTGCACATGGCAGAGGGCAGCAGCACATGGTGGTAGAATACATCAAAAAGCAAAGGGAGGAGCTGCAGCTAAAGACTATCTGCCCCAGGCTGAGTGTAGCACTCACACCCATAATTCCAGAATTGATTATGAATTTATCACAAACTCTAGAAACTACCCCAACAACTTCACCATGATTTTGGGGAACATCTAGATACAAACCATAACATTGGTCCAAAATCATACCCTGGAAAACAGATAGCTTCTTTGGTAATTGGTGCAGGGAAAACTGACTATCCACATACAGAGGACTGACTGTAGCCCCAAATATCTCACCATGTACTAAAATAAAATCAAAATGGATCATGACTTCAATGTTAAATGAGTCTAGAAAATGAGAAAATAATAAAACTCTTGTCACTGACATAGTCAAGGACTTTCTGACAGAACCTAGGTTGTATCAACCAAAGGAATCATGTGAAATTAAAGAGCTTCTGCACAGCAACAGAAGCACCCATGTATGTGAAGATACAACCTACAGAATAGGAAAAAAATTATCAGCCGTTGCTCAGAGAGAGGACTAATGACAATGGAATACCCTTCTCTGACAAAACTTAAAAAAAAGAGGATACAAATGAACAGCCGTTTTTAAATTTGTATATTCAAAATAGGATAGATATACAGCTACTTTCTCTTAATTCAGTGAATAGAGAGATTTGTTCTAATAGTGTTTGTGGACAGGATATCTTTTCTGCAGCTTGTGCAATGAATAACCACTAAGACAATAATATGGAATGTAATAGTTATTGAAATTGTCCTACTAATCGGTTTTGAAACTGTCTCATTGCTATTTGTTTCTCAATAACATTATCTTTAAAAATAAATTTTAAAAATACAATGAGTTTAAGGAATATTTTTCCAAATAAATTACCCAATCAAAACATGAGCAGCTGTCAGGTTAGGGAGATAGGTCAGTGGTCTAAGTGCCTGCCTACCAAGCACAAGGACCCAATCTCGGTACCATATTCTGTGCTGGCCCCAGAACCCCAGGTGAACAGTGTCACCCTGAAACTGGATATGGTGGCATGCATGCCTGTAATCCCAGAACTGGGGAGGCTGAGATGGGAGGATCACTACTAGTAAGACCCTGCATCAAAAAATAAAATAAAAAGAAATGAGCAGCTGAAATAGACATTTTGCAGAAGAAGTAGAAATGCTTAGTAAACACATTAAGAAATGTTCAATATTACTAATCATTAGAGAAGTTCATATTTTAAAAAAAGCAAGATTTTATCTCACCCTATAAGAATGACCATGATCACAATATCAAATAAAAACAAATATTGGCTAGGATATGAGGAAAAAAGAACCATTTTACATTGTTGGTGAGAATGTTAACTAAGCCAGCCACTAAGGAAGTCATATTTCTCAGAAAAAAACTGAAGCTAGAAAGTCTATTTGATCCAGGGACTCCCCACCTAGGTTTCTTTCTGAAAGAGTTACAGTATTCCAGTGGCACATGCATCCCCCTATTTATAGAAGCACAGTTTATAATAGCTGAACTTTGGAAACAGTCTATCTGTCCACTGACAGATGAATGGGTTAAAGAAATGTGATATTTACATACAGTGGAGTGCCATCCTATCCTACAAAAGGATAAATGAGTCATTTGTAGGAAGAAGGATGTGCCTTGAGACTCTCCTTTTAAGGGAAATAAATCACACACATAAACTTAATTATGTGGTTTCTTTTATATGAGAAAAACAAATATAAATAAAAAGTAAACTAAAAGGTAAATAATAGGAAGTAGAAAGAGAGATCTTTCTCAAATAGGAAGAGGATCAAGTGATAGAGAAAGGGAAGGAATCAAGGAGAAAAGAAAGAAAAATAATTAATAAGTATTGGCCTCCATGAGTGATATGAATACTGTGGACTTCAGGAATGTAATTGGCCAGGGAGATGGCTCGGTAGAATAAGCACTTCCTCGGCAAGTGCAAGAATGTACTATCAAAAGTATAAAAACAAAGTAAGAGCAAATAAATAAATAATTCTCTTGGACAAACAGACAAAATATTCAGCCCACAAATTGAAATTATGAAGAAAATATAAATCTAAATATAAATCTAAAAATCTAAACAACTAACTTGTTTCAAAAAGCAGTTGAATAGCTGTCATCTGGAATAGATAGAGATGACAGAGGGAAGAATCAGTGAACTTGAGTTGAGATCAATAGAACTAACACAATCTGAATAACAGAGAGACAATAGATCAAACTAAAAATGAACAGGGCCTTTATAGAGAGGTTTGTTCTAATAGTGTTTGAGGCAGGATACCAGATCTGCATCTTGTACAATGAATAACCACGAAGACAACAATATGCAATGTATTAATTATTGAACATGTACTAGTAATTGGTTGTGAAACTGTCTCATTGCTATTTGTTTCTCAATAAAAATATTTAAGATAAATAAATAAAAATGAACAGGGCCTTATGGGCTTGTGAGACATTAAAATCTAATAATTATAGCTTCAGAATTACAGGAGGAGATTGTGGGAACAAAAAGTTATTTAAAGAATATAGGTTACACTTCCCAAAATATGACAAAACAAAAACCAACAAATCAAAGGATCTCATTAAATTAAAAAGCTTTTGCACAATAAATGAAATCACTAACAAAGTGAAGAAACAGTCTACAGAATGGTAAAAAAAATTGTGGCAGTTACTTATTAGATAAAGGGCTATCATCTAGACTATATAAATATCTCAAAAAATTAGGCACCCTCAAATTTAAACATGCAATAAATAATGGGAATCTGACATGAATAGACATTTCTCAGATGAAAAAATAAAAACAGTTAATAAATACATGAAAAATGTTAACATCTCTGCCCATTAAAAAAATGAAAATTGAAACATTAAGATTCCATTTCATTCAAGAAAGAATGGGTAGGGCCGGCCAAATAGCTCAGCGGATTAAAGCACCTGGAAGCAGATGCAGGGGTTGGGGGTTTGATCCCTGAGCCTGCCATGTGGGTCCCGCCCCAGGGGTGTGCTGAGAGGGCAACTGAAACTGGGCATGGTGGCGCACACCTGTAATCCCAGCTCTTGGGAGGCTGTAAACAGGCGGATCACTATGAGTCCAATCTAGTAGTGAGACTCTGAACACCCTGTAAACCCTTCTCTAAAATATATATATAAAAAAAAGAAGAAGAATGGCTATTATCAAGGAATCAACCAATAATAAATACTGGTAAGGCTGTAGAGAGAAAGAAACCCTTGTTTATTGTTGGTGGAAATGTAGATTGATATGACCACTACGGAAATCAAAATAGAGTTTCCTCAAAAAACTAAGAATAAAAATTCTATTTGAGCTTGTTATTTCCCTTTTGAGTATTTTCCCAGAGCAGTTAAAAACAAATTGTGTAACAGTAACATACGTGTATCTATGTTTATAGCAGTACAACTCTTAATAGGTGAATCAGTCTGTCAATAAGTGAATGGATAAAGAAAACGTAGAGCCTGATTCATAGCACATGCCTACAGTCCCAGCACTGGGGAGGCTGAGACAGGAGGATTGTTAGGAGCTTGAGCCAGCCTGGGCTATAAGTGAGCTTAAGGCCAGCCTGCAAAGCAAGACCTGCATAGCAAGTGTAGAACCTGTACAATGGAGAACTACTCTGCCACGAATAAAGATAAACAAGCCAGTAGCAAGGCAACGGGTGTACCTGAGACTATAATAAAAGGAAGTAAATCAGGCACAAAAGTTTGAACATCATATCACTTCTTTATATGAAGATTTAATAAGAAAGAGGAAATAGAAAAAACTATTTTTTTAGCAGTTACATTTTGATATTCTTATTTTGGCTTCTGTCATTTTTCCCATAATTTTATTGATAAAAAATAGCAATGAGACAGTTTCAAATCAAATTGGTAGGACAGTTTCAATAATTAATGCATTGCATACTCTCTTCCTAGTGATTAATTGCTGTACAAGATGTGGACATGATATCCTATTTACAAACACCATCAGAACAAATCACTCTATTCTTTAAGAGAATGTAACTATATATCTATCCTAACCACTTTGAATACACAGATACAAAATGGACATTCATCTCTATCCCTTTTCTGTTAAATTCTGTTATTTGAATATTATAGGTGTATAAACTCAGCAAAATATTCTAAAAGAGTCCAGTAGCCCATAATAGTATTGGGTCTTCCACTTGACTGGCTATGTCAGAAATTGTTGACCTGAGTCTCCCACAGCTCAACATAGCAGCATGGCTTTACTTCTTATATTTCGTTTTTATACTTTTCTGCTGGATGGTTAAGACCAAGGTAAAGCAAGACCTATGCAACAAGAGTTGTAGCTTTTGAGAAAAAACTATTATATGCTGCTGCTGTTTCACTTCAACATGACATGAGAACTCACTTTGCAAGATGCACATTTTCTTGGCAGTGTTAAGGTCTTTATTCCTGTTATGAGCATGGCCTATTTTTTAAACAACTATATTCCCAGAATAGCTAAGGTAGAGAATAACTCAGTGGTTTCCTAGATTTGGGAGCAAATATTGGGAACTAATGGCTAGTAGGCAGGGACTTGAAGTACGGGATAACAAAACTGGGCAAAGCTCGGCTGTGGCTACAGCTGTGCAGCTCTGACAGTGTACCAAAGTCTATTTGCATTTTAATATTTTTTATTTTATGTATTTGGTACAGGGTCTCACTACTCAGCTCACACTCATAGTGACCCTCCTGTTTCAGCCTTGTCAGCGCTGGGATTACAGGTGTGTGCCACCATGCCCAGTCTTGGTGGCCAGCTCAGCGTGCCTGGGTGGGCGTGGCATGGCATGCGGTACAAGGGATTGACCCTCGGTCCTTGTGCTTGCCTAGCCAGATGCTTAGACTGCTGAGCTATCTCCATGGCCCCTACATTTTAAATTTTTAAATCATTTTTAGTTCAATAAATTTGTCTCATTTAAAAATTATTTTAAAACCTAAAGATGAGCTTCAAGAAGCTGCTACCTTTTGAGTGACATTGTCTTTGGGAGAAACTAAGCAAAGGACATTAAGCACCTATCTCTCATTTCTTATAACTGCATGTAAATCCACAACTGTTTGAAGTAAAAAGTTAATTTAAAATCTAGCACTGGAGTGAAAAATAAAAACTTTTCTAAAGATTATTCAGATATTGAGAGTACAGTGCATTTGCCTAAGGGTACAGTAAACTGGTTCTTGAGTTTGTCCCTGGGCAAACTGGATAAGAATAAGAAATGTTTAAGCAGAGGATTATGGGCCAGCCTGATAGCTCAGTGGACTAGAGCGCCTGCTTAGACAGAGCTCGGAGGCTGCAGTTCAGTCCCCGGAGTGCTGTAGCAGCCCTGCTCATGGGGTGCACTGAGATGGCAACTGAGACTGGGCATGGTGTAATCCTAGCAATTAGGAGGCTGAAAACAGGAGAAGCACTAAGAGTCATATCTCAGTAGTGAGATCCTGTAGACCCTGTCCTAAATACAGGGGAAAAAAGAGGATTATTCATATTATACCTAAAAAGTTATATATGGATTTGACATACATGAAATAGATAGGATTGGAGACAAAAGTATTTGTATTGCATTCTGAGAAAGTGAACACACTTTCATGTTTAAATATCTAAAAAGGAGAAAACAAAAAATAAAAAAGAGAAAACAGGATATAATACCTTATTTTAAAAGAAGATGGAAGAAGGAATATAAAACTACTTCCTGTGACTAGGAGATGCATTAGTTTAAGATTAGAGGATGAGATGTTAGTAGACTCAGTAACAGGAATAAAGGGGAGACACCTTCTAGTCAGCCTGGAATGTGCAGATTCTCCAGACTGTGAATGCAGAGCACATGTGAAGGGATGCTGCAAGTGGGTGTGACTAAGCAGAACACGAGTTGCTTTCAGGACCTCTAGAGGAGGGCAGCGCAAGCCAGAGGGGACCAAAAGACCACACAGAAGAACCGGGTGTTCTATCCTGAAGGTAGCAGGGAGTTATTGGAGAAATACAAGCCGCTGGCTTCATGGTATGTCCTACCTATTTTCCTCCCTCCTTTCTTCCTTCTCCCTCCAACCCCCACTCATTCCTTCCTTTCTTTTCTGCCATTCATCTCATAGTCTTCCTGCTATTTAGCAACACACTGAAGTAAACGCCCATAGAGTGGGAGAAACTGAGATCACATGTGCTCTACATGCTTATAGCAGGAAAAATGCACATGCAACCAACTTACTGTTTTTAGATTTGTTTACTATTGTTGATAGAAAAGGGAGCTGACATAAAATGTATTAAACTCTATAATGCTCCTGACTATGCCCAACATTCTGCATGTGTCATCTCATTTTATCTTCACCACGACCATATGAAGCAGGAAAATCATATACAAGCATATTGACATATTATATAAATGCTTTCCATAATTAAAACTCTGTGGAATTTCATCTGATGGGTGTTCAGAAACAGTCTAGACACCCATCTGTCATAAGTGAGCCCCTGGGGGATGCTGTAGCCCTTGGCTCAACAATGTTGTCAGCTTGTGTCTACATCAAAAAAAGATTCTAAAATTCTATAATCAGATAGAAGTCATGATGAACTCTTGCACTCTTTGCAAGTGATTTAAATTTTATTATTTTTAAAGACAAAAACCAATGTTTTACTATAACTTCTTACTAGAAGTGCCACGGCATTTTCCCTGGGGTGATGGTGCCTATGCTCATGCCAGGGCCAGCTTCCAAAAGAAAGACCTCAGGTGGCTTGCCCAAATTCCCGAAGGAGTGCAGAGGTTTAACATTTTCCTTCATTTCAACTTCAGCACTACATAGTACTTTTTTAGAAATTAATTTTATTGAGAAACAAATAGGGGCTGGAGAGATGGCTCAGTGGTCTAAAGCACCTACTTAGAACAAGCTTGGCAAGGCATCAGGGACCGCGGTTCAATCCCCCAGCACCA
>NW_004524650.1:975269-989769 GCF_000260255.1 Octodon degus | reverse complement strand
GCATCAGGGACCGCGGTTCGATCCCCCAGCACCACACACACACACCTCCACCTCTCTCTCTCTCTCTCTCTCTCTCTCTCTCTCTAATAATAAATAAAAAAAGAGAAACAAATAGCAATGAGATAGTTTCAAAACCAATTAGTAGGACAGTTTCAATAATTAATACATTGCATATTGTTGTCTTCATAGTGGTTATTCATAGTACAAGACACAGACATGATAGCCTGTCCAAACACTATTAGTATAAATCTTTCTTCTCATCAAATTAAGAGAAAGTAGTTGTATAGCTATCCTATTTTGTATGTACTGATACAAAATGGTCCTTCATTTGTATCCCCTGTTTTTGTTTAGTTTTGTCAGAGATGGGTATTCCATTGCCCTTTAAATATTGTAGGTGCATGTATTTAGCAAAATGATCCAATATAGGCCAGTAGTTCATAATAGTAGTGGGTTATCCATAGGACTGGCAATGTCAGAAGTTGTTAACTTGAGCCTTTTACAGCTCAGCATATGAATATTGCTTTACTTTTTACCTTGTTTTTATACTTTTCTGCTGAATAAAAGATTTTATGCTTTTTTGTGGTAGTGGTGATTGAACTCAGGACCTTGCACTTGCCAGGCAGGTGCTTAAGCCACTGAACTATATCTCTAGCCCCCATAGTACTTATATAGGTTATATTTATACTTACTTTTAAATGGGATCAAATGCCCATATATAATATAGAAATGCATATTTACATATAAATATGTATAACAAAATATCTTTCACATATCCACACCACTCACATCAAGCAATGATTCTACTATTAAAATTTGTTTATTTTTGTCTTTTTGAGACATGGTTTTCCTGTGCAGTTCAGGCTAGCCCTGAACTCACTTTGCTCCTACATGTACAAATATTTATTTGAATTACACAATAAATTTCTTAAAGAAATCAAATTAACAAAGCAGGAATTAATGCAGCATTTATTAAAATACATTCACTTTAACAGAAAGGCAACATGGCCAGGAGGGAGTATTTGTGTGTGAACAAAAGCAAATTAATTAGCTTTCAGGATGCCTGGGTTGTGCTTTTAATTCTGCCACCAATTTTTTTTTTTAACCTTTAAGTGAGAATTTGAAAGGCCTCCGTCCATATATATCTGTGAAATGAAGAATCTAAGGTGGAGAGGATAGGCCAGTGCCTTCCCAATTTGTTTTTCAGCCATAAAACAATCAGTCCCCGCAGTTACCTGGTGGCCAGTCACTAAGCCAGAGATGCTGTCCTGGGTGCTGAAGTGACACACTGCCCAGGACACTGCAGAACTCTGCTCTCCTTTACTTCCACCAAGTCAAATCCAGACCGCAGAGACAGTTTCTTCTAGACCCTCAGATTCCAGGGCAATGAGCCAGCTGCCAGAGCTATAGCTTGGTGTGCTTGTTGCTTCATTCAAGTCACTCTAAAATTCCCAGTTCAAGGTCACTTCCTTTGGGGATCTGCCATGTGCAATTGCTCGCATTTCCTTCTTTAGTTTTATTGGCAGTGTTTCTCCTGCCTAGGCCTCCCGGGTGCTGGAGTGCAGGAGTGCACCACCACAACACGCCCAACAATGATCACATTTAAAGAAATCCTAGGTAGGCCCTGAGAATGATTAGTGCTGCTCCTGTACTTGCCATTTAGAGTCAATGGCAATGCTATTAAAGGTGCCTTGAACACGTCTGTATCCAGGAAACGTGCCCAGGTGCACAAATGTGGTTCTGCTTTCTGAGTGCGTTTCTAAAGATACTTTCTGTATCTTTAATGGGGAAATTTATACTGATCTTGCTATAAAAGTTTTACTGAGTCTGGAGTGTTATTTCTGTGCAAAATTCCATGAGAGTTTGGTTTATGAGGAGCTGGCGCTGATGGATGAAAGTCTGCACATCATAAAACACATCACAGTACAGATCAGTGGAAAGGAGTTTCCCAGATCACGATTTTCTAGCACAACTTCTGCTTTGTCTCAGCTATGTGATGGGCAGCAAGAAGCTTCTCCTCCAGGGGTGTTTGGGACCCCAAAAATCCCTGAGTCGGGCAGCTGGTAGTATGCAGACTGGATCCTGTTTATGGGTGATGAGATGCAAAAGAGGCATCCAGCAGCCCTGCCTTTCACTCCAGGTCTGACTCATAACTGGGGAGCAGGTGATGCCAGGTGCAATTTTCTTTTAAAAAAAAAATTTTATTGAGAAACAAATAGCAATAAGACAATTTCAAAACCAGTTAGTAGGACAGTTTCAATAATCAATACATTGTATATTATTGTCTTCTTAGTGGTTATTCATAGTGCAAGATGCAGACATGATACCCTGCACAAACACTATTAGTACAAATCTTTCTTCTCATCAAATTCTGAGAAAGTAGCTGCATATCTACCTTATTTTGAATATACAGATACAAAATAGTCCTTCATTTGTATCCCCCTTTTTTGTTTACTTATGTCAGATACAGGTATTCCATTGTCATTGAAATATTGTAGGTACGTGAATTCAGCAAAATATTCCAATATAGTCCAGCAGTCCATAATAGTAGTGGGTTACCCATAAGACAATTTTCAATCTTTAAACAATCCCCTTTAGAATCTGTGGCTTTCTGAAAATGAAAGTAGCAACTCCTTTTGCAGAGGAAGAAACATGTTAGTAAAAAAAGTAGTCTGGGAATGTAGCTCCGTGTTACAGTAAATAGAAGCCTTGAAGGCTTGTGAACAGTGGTTTTTGTTTGTTCGTCTGTTTGTTTTGCAGTACCAGGGATTGAACTCAGGATCCTGCACTTGCCAGGCAAGCACTTATCCTACTGAGTTATCTCCCTGGGCCCATGAACAGTGTTGATAAACACAGAAAACCTTTCTCTTCCGCTCTATTTACTGCTTAATTCCGTTGGCCTCCTTCAGAAACTATGTACCTATGAAAGAATGAGAAGCCAGAGCCCTTCGGCATGTGCAAGATCATTTGCACCTTTCAGCCAGGCCAGGCATAGACAACTAAATGTCATACACATCAGAACTTTACGTTCAGAATAGCTAGAAGAAGAAGCCACTCAATCTATCATCTGTCAATCCTAAGGTAGGACTTTTAAAACCCAGTCAAAATTTTAGGGCAATGATAAGTAAATTCTGTCTAATACTTTAATAGAAAATATATATATCACTATACAAGTGTTAAAACTTATAGAATGGGTAACACCAAGAATGAGCTTTAATGTGCTTGGGGGAATGTGGCAAGACGGGGTCGTGGCCTGCAGCAATGTTTCGTTCTCATCGATGCAGGAAGTTGATAGTGAGGAAGCCATGCATTTACTGCACCAGAGAATAGAGTGGAAACTGTCTGTGCTTCCTGTTACATTTTTCTGTGAACACTAATCTGTCCTGAGAATGTAAAATTACTCATTTTTTTTAAATTAAAGCTCCAGCATGAAGAAGACTGCAACCCTCACGAAGGCAGAAAAAGCAATGCCCTTGACGCTATTTTAACCCCTTAGGACAGTGTCAGATGAGAAAGAGCAGGCATGTATTTTACTAAGTTATGAATAAATGAATGTGTACATGAACCACAATGCAGATGATCAAGATTCAATAGTGAGCAAAACCTCTAAGTTCTCTGTCCATCCTGTGTCTCCGTAGAAGTTATATGGGCAAGTCCAGTTTTGATTATGACGAACAACTTGAATGGAAACAGACTATATAAGTGCTCCTGTGTATATCTGTGCTTGAGTGGTAGATAATCATTTCTAGGACAAGTCGGAGGTGCAAATAGGTTCCTAATATTTCATAAAATATCTTAACCATGGGGATGTGATAACGTGAATTAGGAAAGGCTGCTTACACTTCAGCATAACTAAACGATAAATTGCTAAAAGGAAAAGTGGAGTTCTTTTCATTTTTAATACTCCTAAATATTCTCTTATCTCTTCATGTTGAGTCAACTTGTATTGTTGTGCTGTAAATGAATAATTTGTGTCTAATGATGCCTCCAGGTAAACGGCATCCAAATTAGTGTGACTGACCATTAAAGTGGCATAGTGTTCGGAAAGTATTCATATCTGTGTGTCAGACTTTCAGAAGATGGATCTCAACTGTGTCAACTTCATTTAATCAGAATAAATGTGTGTATTTCTGTTCATTTTCTATATAGCTAGCTAGCTCTCTGCCTGTCTTATAGTTCTGAGGAGTCAAACCAAGGTCTTCACATTGTGCTACAGCTCCACTCCTTCCTTTTCATTTTAATTAATGAATTAATTTTGAGACACATCTTGCTATTTACTTAAGACTGCCATTGCACTCGTAATGTAGCCCAGGCTGGCCTTGAATCTCAGTCTCCCAGACTGCTGGGATTATAAGTGTACACCATCATTTCTGTAAACTTCTATTTTTAACTAATTTATCACTTGGGCATCATCTTAGTATTTCACTTAACATAATTCTTATTTTAAAAAAGCTTCATCTACTAAACTGTAATAGATTTCTGTGTTAATAGATATTGCACTCTCTTAGAAATTAGGATAGACTCTAATTTTATTGTGTGGTATTTCACACAACCAAAATATTCTAGAGTACTGACTTAATATGGACCGAACTAGACGTTCCAGCTGTAAACACCACCACATTGTTATCCACTATTTTTACTCTTACAGTGATATTATTAGCCTTATTTTTCAGCTGGGAAAGCTAAGATGAAGACTGACTCAATTGGAAACAGGCCAAGTGTCATATCCAGAAAGAGACCCAATTTGTACTAATGTTAGAACCAACAGATGCTTGACAGCAAGAAATGTGTCATTTTCTTCAGAGAATCTCCACATTTCCTAGCACTGTGCTCTGAATTTAATTGGCATGAATCAGGCACCAAATAACAGTACAATTCTGAGAAGGGAGTAAACAGCATTGACCTGGACATTCATGGTGAATGATGATAAATGAATTGCTTAGCTCAATCTCTGTAACAGCCATAAATGCCAACAAAACCATAACTATGACTCAAAAGATAGTTTAAGCTGTCCAAACTGTTCCTACTTAAGAAAGACTCAACAAAATTTACCAAGCCAGTTTCATGATACAAACTACTGGAAAAAAACTTATAAATTTAGTCTATAGGAATAAGGCTTCCAATTATATTTCCTAATGATTGTGAGGTTTCCAAGTTCATATCTGATTATTATTTGATCTCTCAGCTTTTAATCATTTCTTGCTCCTTACATAAACTACATCTATAGAATGTTTTAGTCATTGGTTAAAGTATATAGTCATAGACATTTTAGTTGTCACATGTGGGTACATCGAGGAACTTATTTCAAAGATATTATGCTTGAGTCCATCTCCAGGATTTATTAAGAAAAAAACTCAGACAATTAGTCAGAAAGAATCTGAAGATCTACACAATGCTTTTCTTTACTCATCTAGCACTCAACTCTGAATGACCGTGGCTTATTCTAATACTCTGTATTCAGGACTCTTCCACGTATCAGGAATACATATCACACACTTAAAACTGGAGTCTCTACCTTTCATTAAACACATTCTTACAAGGGAGAAAAGTGAAATAAATAAATAATTTTATAATGTCAAATAGTATTAAGGTTTGAGACAGCAAATGAGTTACGAAAATATCTTGAGAAACATTTTTTTCAGTACTGGGAATTGAACTGAGGACCCTGAGCTTGCTAGCCAAGTGCTTATTTTATTGAGCTATCTCCCCAGCCCCGGAAATACTCTTCATACTAGAGGGAATGTCAAGTGTGAAGGTCCTGAGAAGTGAGCTTTCTTGGCATGGTAAATAAAGGGGTAACTAAAAAGCCAATATGGCAAGATGGAAATGGAAAAACACCAGGTCAAAAGTTCACAAGAGTAAACCTGAGCCATAGAATGCGAGGGAGACCCTGGACTCTTCCCTTTAAGTGGAGGCGTCATTAAAGAATTTGATTTGGAAGCTGACCTATCATGTGGGATGAGGAAAAGAAGAACCAGGGACAGGCTATTTGTCTTTGGAGAATGATGGTGATGGCACTGGGGTGCAGATAGGAATAATGGTTGGATATGGAATGTATTTTTGTATTTATTTATTTTTTTCCAGTACCAGGGATCAAACTTGGGACCTTGCACTTCCCAGGTATGCCACTGTGCCATACCCCCAGCCCTATTTTTGTCACAATTTAACAACCATAAGAATACTTGCTCAGAGTACCTGGGCTTCTGAAGATGAATTTCTGCCTTTGGCCGAGACCTAGATGTAATAAAAGTGATCAACTCCATTGCTTCAGCAGGAACCATGGAATGTAATGTATGCACAACTTACCTAGATGCAAAAATGTCAAAGAAGGAGATAGACAATGCTTTACAATGCTAACTAAGCCGCCAAAGCAGTTATCATCACACAGAGGAAAAGGGAGGTAAGCAAAATTAATTTTGTCACTAGTAAAAACTTCACATGTTTGTCCATCAAACATCTCAAACCTCCAATAAAAGGAACTGATGTGGACTCCTGAAGGAGAAAAAGTATTGAGTGCTAGAATATGAGTTTTTGCAGAGAATTGTTAGGAAGGCCACAGAAGTAGGTGTGAAGGATTTATAGAAGCAGAAGACTCAAGAATTAACAAGAATCTTGCCCAAGCAAAGCACAGAAAAATGTGGCAGAGACACTTGTTCTTCTTCAGCTCCTGTCCCTGTACTGGGTGGGGGTGAAAGCGAGGGTGGGGCAGGGTTGGGGTTTGGGTGGAGAGTGGAGGTGGGTGGGGAGTGGGGGACACTGTGTAAAGTATAGCTGCTACTGCTGCAAAGATCATAAAGGCCAGTGCTGGACACTGGATGCTCAATGACCACAGCTGCCTTGTGAAAAAAATTCGGCTTCTACTGTTGTCACTCTCACAATTGGCACATCTGCTTACATCTGCCACCAGCTTCTGTAGCATCTGTTGGTTTAGTCCAGATCAAGTGCCTGTATCCACGTAAGGAGAGAATCTATAATAAACATCTAACCATTTAGATTTCTAAAATGAGAGAAAGGCCATATCTCCCTCTAAGACTGAAACTCAGATACCGGGGTACTTCTTGGCTGTATCCTGGGACATAGCTTAGGGGCACGAGCACAAACCTGGAGAAATTCTTACAGCATAAAAAAAGAGATCAGAAGTTAGGAAGGTACAAATACTGAAAAAATACCTCTATTATAGGAAATTCAAAATGCATAAGCTGAGATGAAAATTTTCTGTAACTGGTAAGAAACTATAGGTGTCTCGGAAACTGGTAAAAAACCTACAAAACATCTTATTCTAGTTTTTTTTTGTTTGTTTGTTTGGTTGGTTTGGTTTGGTACAAAGGATTGAATTCAGGACATTGTACTTGTCAGATGAATGGTTATGCAGCTGAGCTATATTCCCAGCCCTTCTAGTTCCTTTTGACATATGAAAATGTTGACAAGGTTATACAAAGAAAGATAAAAAGACCATCGATATTTTTATTCTTTAATTGAAAATTTTCATAAATTCTTTAAGGAGGAATAAAAATTTTTATCTAAATTCCTTTTATGAACTGAATTATTCCCTTTACCCTAAATTCATGTTGAAATCTTAATCCCTCAAACTGCAGAACCTCATTTTTAAAATTTATCAATTATTAGCTTTTATTTTACTCTGTCCTTTGCTATACTAAAGTTACTATATTAAGCTATTATGTTAAAAGCTACTGTATTAAAATCTACTATATTAAAAGACATAGGTGCCAGAGCTTTAGGGAAAATTTCTTACCCACAATCTTTTATAGGCGGCTATCACTTGAAGATAACAAGGAATGAATCTTAGTAATAGGTCTAAAAGCCAAACACATTGTCAGGGCTGATTGAATGCAGCATTATTTAGTAGCAGATTTTTGACATGTTGGTGACATTTCACAGATTTAATGGTAGGTTTAATGGTCACTTTGACAAGTTATAGAAGTCAGTGGGGAACCTTTCTCTTTCCTTTTTTTTTTCTTTTCATAGATCACTAAAGGCCTCATGTCACCAAGATGAACACAAGGTTCCTTGTAAACCAAATACAATTTTCTGGACAGCTTATTAACTTGAAAAAAGATCTTTTAAATCATAAATACTGTATTTCAGCACTTCAATTTCAAAGTATTTGTTAAATCAAAACCTCATTAAACACCAGCAACTTCAATAGCCTGAAGATTTCCCTCCTGCTAACCCTTCATAATCAGATACTGGTCCCAAACCCAAACTCTGACAATCCTCAGTCTGTTTCATGGTCCAGTAATTTTGCATTTTTCAAAAGCCTGTAAATGTAATCATGTTGTGTTTAATCTGTAGAGATTTGCCTTCCCATGGAGCATAACATCTTTGAGATTTATCTATGTGGCTGTATGGATCAAAAAATCTCATGGGAATATTATTTCATTACATGGATGCATACCAGCTTATCAATGAGACCTGAAACAAAACTATTCTCCAAGATCATAGTCCTGTTTACTATAGCAAGCCGAATACTTGTCCTTTCTATAAAAGTTGCTTAATGAATAACAGCAGAAAATAAATCATTACTTTTAAAATCTCTATTCATAAGAATGCAGAAAACAAATAAGTTATTTAAAATTTTTCTGACTAGAAAAAGACAAAGCAAGATTTTGCATATAACAGCCAATATATAAATGAATAATCTCATCAATAAGAATACTAATAAAACTTATCTTCATGTTTATTCAGTCACTTGGCTAATAGAATGAGTTTTTAACTGAAATAAACATGTTTTATATATAAACACTCAGAATAGGGCCAGGGAGATAGCTCAGTAGAACACTAAGAATATTCCAAGTAATGGAAATTATAAATAATCCATACCAAGTGATAGATAATTATTACTATAAAAGATATTGATATATAATCAATGACATATTTCCTATTTCCATTGCATCTGAGGCATACAAAATCACACAAAAGTATTTTGGTATATTTTATTTTGTTTTTTTTAATAGAACAGTTTCTTTTTTATTGGACAGTTTCAACATGTTTCGTTTTATTGTATAAATTGTTATATATTCGTCTTTATTGAAAAGTTTAAAATGTTTACATAATTTAAATTAAAAAGAGGTCACAGTTTTTTGTTTAAAAACATTTAGCTTTATTACATAAAATTTATATACAATGCATTCTATATATTTAATACATAATTTGACAAGTTGGAAAATATATACTTATGAAATTATTACAGCAATCAAGATAATTAACCAACCTAGCAATCCAAAAGTGTTCCTCTTCCCTTGTCACCCTTGGCACCGCCATCCTTGCACTCAGGCAGATGGATCTAGTCATTGTTTTCTACATACTTTTTGAATTAAAATATGTGTATCAAAAATATAAGATATGTACTTTTCAGTGTGGCTTCTGTTCCTCATGTATTCTGAGATTTATCTGAATTAATGAATTAACCAAATTTTAAAATTTATTTTTATCTTATAGATTTTTTTTTTTGTGGTGGAACCAGGGATGGAACTCAGGCCCTTGTGCTTGCCAGGCAAGCATTTATTCTACTGGGCCACCTCCCTGGCCCCGATCTTACAGATATTTAAGCATCGCCATCCACACATTGGTGGACAGCTTTTTTTTTTTTTACTTTTTTCCAACATGGGGTTTGGTCAATGTTCTTATGTCCAGCTATGCTATTGGGTGAGAAATGGCATCTCATTGTTTTTAATCTCTATTTCCCCAATGCCTAATGATATTGAGCATCTTTTCCACATGCTTTGTGCCACTTACATGTGTTCTTTGGTGAAATAGCTATCAAATAATTAACCTTTTTCTTAGTTTAATTGCTAAATGAGTCTATGATTTAGCCCATTCTTTCAATGAGTCACCTGAAGCAGTTTTACTTGTGAAAAAATCCAATAGAAGCTTTATAATTTTTGTGTTATGTAGTATTCATAAAGCTTATAAATACTAAGGTTTTTTTTTCCATAGTCTTAGCTCTTACATTTCCATATATGATCTTTTTCAAATTAACGTTTGTTTTTATGTTTTGTATATATAATACGCCTTCAAAATTCACCACAATATTTTCCTTTTCTAACTGAATTGTATTAATACGCAGTTTCATTGACAATCATTTAAGTACATTAAATATATGCATGTCACGTAGTTGCTGCTGTACTCCCTACTCAGTTTTATTGGTCAATTTATCTAATGAAAATATCACAATGTCTTCATCATCATTCTATTAATAAAAAGGCCTTTTGAAATACAGTGTCTTCCCAATTTGTTTTTCCTTTTTAACGTTGTATGTCTAAACTATGTGCTTCAAATTTCTACATACATTGAAATTTGTTAATTACTAAAACAATTGATTGTAATTGGATTAAACATGCAGATCGACAGGTATATAAATGATATACCAATAATATTGAATCTTATACTCCCTCAATAATAATACATATATAATTAGATCTTTTTAATTTTTCATAAGTTTTAAGTTTTCAAGGTGTTATGGTTTGTGTATATTTGTGCCCACAAAGCCTCATGCAGTCATGGAAGCGCAGTTCTACAGTTTGTGACTAGTTCATGCCCCAAGGCTGGGATTATGGGTCTGAGTACTGCTGGGATTATGGGTGTGAGTGCTACACCCAGCCTGGCACAGATGGCCTGAAGGTAACATAAGAGAGACAGGGAGACAGATTTGTCATAAAAGGTTGTCCTTTGCCATGTGCGGCTCTGCCTTAGAGCCAGCTGAGTATGGACTGAAATCTCCAGTAACTGTGAGCTAAATAAACCTTTTCTTCCTTCATTTGGAGTGTCGGGTGTTTGTCCCAGCAATGAGAGAAGAGAAGCTGAGACACAAGATAAACATCTTGAAAAGCACATCAAGAGAATTCCTAATTATGCTTATTTTTATTCTATTGTAAACAACAGATTTTCAATGTTATGTAGGTATGCTGACATAATTACAAATTACAAACTGACTTGTACTA
This sequence comes from Octodon degus, assembly GCF_000260255.1. Lineage (NCBI taxonomy): Eukaryota > Metazoa > Chordata > Mammalia > Rodentia > Octodontidae > Octodon > Octodon degus. Next base: position 978,811 of record NW_004524650.1, on the reverse strand, counting down.
CACACTGTAGAACATTGTTCTACACATCACTGGACACTCCAAACCTCCAAGAGTAGAATGTACATTCTAGAACCTAAAACAATCAATGAAACAAATATTACACCATTTTACCTATACCATAAAGTTTCCAAATAAAAGGACTCTGATTCTCATGTATCAGTTTTTTGGGGAGCTCACATCTACAGTATCCTTCAGTCTCTCATGTGCTCAGAGGCTGGGCTCTTGGGAGGTTGTGGAGTAGTGGGGGCCCGAGCGCCGGCATTCTGTGAGATGGCACTGCTTGGAGGCCTGGGGGTGCAGGGAAGGATTTCCTCTTGTCCTCGGCTCTTCCCCTCACTCTGTCCACTCTTACCAAGTTTCCTCCCTGCCAGGCTCTTGAGCAGCACCATTTCTACAGTTGGCCCTGCAATGGTAGACTGTAACTTCTACCACAGGCAGCCAGAATAGACTTCTCTTCCTTTGAATGGTGGGTGCCAGGTATTTTATTTTATCTATAGGCCCTCAAATAATAAGCTTCCATTTTTCATTGATCACTTTCTCTGCTATGGTGTATGTGTTATATGTTTGGTAGTATATTTCTATACAACCAATATATTTTAAACCATCATATATATATATATATATATATATATATATATATATATATATATATATCAGAACCAGGGATTGAACTCAGGCCCTTGTACTTGCCAGGCACGCACTTGTTCTACTAAGCCATCTCCCCAGCCCCCTAAACCATCATATTTTAAAGAAATGTTAATATTCTATGGATGCTTTAGATTGAACTCAGCGCTATACACATAGTAGGCAAGCATCCGATCTTTGAGTTACATCCTCAGCACAGAAAAAGTTCTATTTTCTTACTGTTTACAAAGTTAAAATTTCTTGACTTTTGTGTCAGTTTAGATTTCTTGTTTATATTTCTACTTTATATTTCTGCTACCTAAAGATCTTTCTCCCTCTGCTCTAGGAAATAAGAAAATGCTAGTGATCATTATTTTTCCTTCCGTATGTTTGAAAGTCTCCATTTCACCTGCCTTTTTGTTTTATTCTGAATATAGAGTTTTAAGTTTGATCATTTTCTCCCCCAGATAGTTTCTAGTCTTTTGGTTTATATTGATTTCTTCCCACAGTCCAGAAGTCCGTTGTCATCCTTATCTTTCTTACTTCTTATGTGAGAGTTTTTCTTTATCGCATTTTTCATAAAATTAATGATGCTATGTCTTGGTGGTTGTGTTCTAATTTTTTCCTTGAAACTCACTAAACCTCTTACATAAACTGAATATACTTTCACTCATTCTTTTCATCTTACATTTTTCTAACCTCTTTTCTGTACTCTTGTGGGGTCTATTTGGATGTACTGTGCTCTGAAAGGGTCTCGCGTCTTACTGATGTTTTCTTCATTTTTGTGATTGCTTTTCCTCCATGTGTTTCATCTGAGTGTGAAGCTGCTTGTGCAGCTTCGTCTGGCGTTAGTGTTTTCTATTCATAGTTACTATTGCTGCCTGATGTCCATCAATCTTTTCTCCTATAGTGTCTGTATATGCATAATGTGTGTATATGTAATCTTAGGCATCATATTATTTAATTTTAGGTTTTCAAAATAAAGTTTTAATATCTTCATTTTTATGTATTTTGTACAGGCTTTCACTATGCGGCTTTGACTAGAAATGATCCTCCTGCCCCAGCCTCCCCTGAGTGGGGATTACAGGTGTGCCCCACCACGCCTGCTCTCAGTGGCAGGCTCAGCGCCCCCCTGGGTGGGGTCAGTGTGGCATGTGGTGCTGGGGATCGAATCCCTGTCCCTGGGCTTGCCTAAGCAAGTGCTTAGTCCACTGAGCTATCTCACTGGATCTAAAGCTTTAACATTTTTGATTCTCAACACATTTAACATTTTGTCTATTTTTTGGAATACATGAAGCACACATATTAGTAGACATCTTACTCTGTCTACTAATTCCACCACCTTTATAATCTCTGTGTGCACTTTAATGCATTATAGTTTTGATATGGGCCAGTTTTCCTGCTTCCTCATCTGCTTTGTAGTTTTTGCTTTCAGAGTGGGCATTGCAAATTGATCCCTTTCACTCACTGCTAGATATTTTGCATTTCTATAAATACTGTTGAGCTTTGTTGTATCACACAGATAAATTACTGAGGAACAGTTAAATCTTTCCAAGGCATGCTTTACATTTGTTAGTCAGGGCCAAAGCCTAAGGTAAAACTTTTTCCCCAACTATTCTAGGTCCTTTGCATGAGAGCCTTTGAATTTGATTGCTTGAAGCTCTTACTGAAAAAAAATAAATAAATTATTCTGGGCCTATTTAATCTCTAGGAATTTTTCTCCCATTTCTTTTCAAATAATTGCTTCCCAAGCTCTGGGTTTTTTCTGGTGCATGTGTTGATCAGCACTTAGCTGAATGATCAGGGAGGACCTGGCACAGATCACTGAATCTCCATGGCCCGACTCGGCTTCATTACTTCAACTCACGGAGAACTGAGCCCTGCGTGCCTTCCTCGCCCATCCTCTCACCCGTCTCTACACTGCTGAGGCACTGACTACACTCAGCATATTCGCTCTTCTCCCTGGAACCACTTTCCTGCCTGGTTTCTCTTATTGCTATATTGTTTCTGTTTTCTTAAGTTATTTTAGGTGGGAGGGTAAATTCAGTTTTGTTCTTCCATGATGGCTCAATACAACACTTCATGTATCATATATAAAATATATTATTTTTAAGTGCAAAAATATATTGCTAAATTTTCCTAGGCAAGAAAATATTTTTTCTTGGAAAAGCTGTTAGGTGATAAGGCATTTGAGATCTGTTGTAAATTATCATTGTTTTAAGTAAAACTGTTTGAACTTTTACTCAATTCCTAAAGGACTAAATTTACATCTATCCATTTTAGTACATTTTCAAACTTTTCAGAAATTAAATCTAAGTAAAAGAAATAAATATTTCTCATATTCAGTGACAGAATAAAGGGAGTATCTGTATAAAATTGGTTCTATTTTTTAGGAAGACTCCTCCCTAACATTTAAAATAATTTACATCTTATTTAAGGTTATAATTTTTTAATTAACTAAATTAGAATGTCAAACCAGTTACATTAGCTAATAAATACACAATTACCATAAAATAATTTACATATTTTAATTTGTCTAATGATTGTATCTCATTAGTGTAAAGTATTACCTGAAACATTTCCTAGAATACTAGAATGTATTAAAAATGTAGAGCATACATTTGAAGTAATTAATATGTGTGCATCATGTGGAGAATACATGAAAATATTAGTTGAGGCATTGATATGGCACACAATATTTGGGCAGAGATTTATATTTTTTACGAATAAACATTATTGTCAAATTGTATCATCAATGAGCTTTGAAAATCACTATCACAAGAAGGTCCACAACGTTTTTTTTTTTATTTTTTATTTTATTTTTTATTTTTCAGCAAATAATACACTGCATATATTCTTCTTAGTGGTTAATTGCTGTACAAGATGCGGACTTGTGATCCTATTTACAAACACCATTA
>NW_004524650.1:963500-968834 GCF_000260255.1 Octodon degus | reverse complement strand
TCATTTTGTGTAGCACTGTCTTCTGCCCTTTGTTGTAGATCTTTGCTGTAGTTATAACCTTTACACGTACTGAAGTTCAGGTGGAGCTCTACAGATTTTGGAGTTATGCAGCTGCGTCTGGCTTAGGTATGGCTGCTGTGCTCAGCTCCTTCCTGCTGCAGACCTGGGTAGGATTGGGTCTGGAGGTTCCTGGAACTCGCCAGAAATTCCGGACCTGGGCTAGGACTGGGTCTGGGGTTTCCCGGAAGTCGGCAGAAATTCCTACTCGGCAGGAGGGGTGGGGGGCGGCCCCCACAACGTATTTTTGAAAGATATCCTAAGCTCATATTTCCAGATGGAACTGATTAAAAATAAAACTATGCTAAAGAAATATGAGGACATTTAGTTCAGTGTTCCTCAGGGTTTAAAGTAATATAAAAGTAATAAGGATATAGAGAAAGGAATTAAAGAAATTCAACTATTTGTCTGAAAATTTGTATTAGTTTTCTCCCTGACTCTGCACATAGTCATGTAAATCACTTAAGAAGTCTCTGACTTTTTATTACAGGATTTATGGGTCCTATATATACCAAATCTATATCAATGCACTTCAAGACTGTGATATGAAGATGAAAGTACCCCCCCAAAAAAAAAAAAGTCTAAGATTTTCCTGGACCACAGCTGCCAGCTTGGTACAACCTCCACTTCCAGACACTCTGAAGTAGTACCTAAGAAGTCTTCAGACTTACATCAGGGTTCCAGGGAAAGCAAAACCTCTAAGACCTCCCTGTGATAGGATGACTTGCCTCTAAGCAGAGGAAATTACCCTATGACAGGATTTGAGGCAGCCACCCTCCCAAACAAGAATAAGTCATCTAACAGGAACCGAACTACTCCTCAAGCAGAGGGTCTCTCAGCAGCTACGAAAGCAGAACTGAGATAATGATTGAGCAGACCCTGACCTACTTCAGCTAATCCTTAAAAGTTGGCCTCACTGTTTATCAGCAGGCCAGTCTCAACCTTTTCGTCACAGAGCGCACTCTCCAGGTGTGCAAGCTAGAGTCCTTTCCTTTCCTTTCTAACTCTGCCTAATCAATCTGCCAATGCCTTTTATTGATACATCACGCCGTTTGTTTTCCTGTGCTACGAGAACCCACTCAGTGGGTGGAGTTTAGGGCTTATCTCCTTTGTGGGGTTACTCTTTTACCTTTTGATCCAGCATTCAGACTGTTCCCATAGTGCCTCTTGTCGGCAAGACTAGCAAAAATTATTCATCACATCTTTATTTCTAGGCCTAAATATTATTTATTATCAGAGCATGTGTCTCGAAGTGCTTTGGTTCTAAGGAACAGAAATTAAGTTCTACAAGCTTAATAAAAAATTTAAAATTATTAATACACATGTTAAAATGTGATCCACAAATTGAAAATATGATTTACTTTAAAAAAAAATGATACTAGAAGCTGGAAAGCCTCCAGAAAGCATGCCAACTACTGAGTTGGATAAGAGTTTCCCAAAGACTCATTTATTAAAGGTTTGGCCACTAATTGGCACCACTGGGTAGTCGTGGAACTACTAAGAGATAAAGCCTGGTGGGGTGATTTCTGGTCTCCAGGCTTGTGCCTCAGAAAGGTGTATTTTGACCTCAGCTCTTTTCTTCCTCTGTCTTTTTCACACTGTGGCCATGACACGAGAAGTTTGCATTACCATGTGCTCACTGCTTTTGTGTCCTATCTTGTCACAGGCCCAAAAGCAACAGGGCCATTTGTTCATGGACTGAAATCTCCAAAACCACAAATCCAAATCAAGCTTTTTTTAAGTTGCTTATCTGAAATATTTGTTATAGTACTGAAGAGCTAACTAACACAAGAGCTAGTCTCTCAGTTTTTATTTCTCCAAGCATATGTGATTCACTTTGGGATTTTTTGGTTGTTTATATCTATGTGTCTGTCTGTCTGCTTTCATGATGCTTGGGATCAAACCCATGGCCTCATCCATGCTACATGACTACCACTGAGCCATGCTCCAAACCCTGTGGTTCAATTTGGAGACAGTTGAGTTGACCATGATTCCCATAATTCCTGAATATGTCTAGCCTAAATTCAAGCAATTTTCAGAGATTAGTTTGTGCTTCTGTATATCAGTGCCAAATTTCTCAAATCACTTTGAATCAGATAGCAATTTCTGGTACAATCATCTCAACCAAATAGGTTTCCAGAGTTTACCACTATAGTTCCTGTTAATTTAAATGATGACTGTTAGGAACCAAGAAAACCACAAAAATGGTTTAAAAGAAAAGCAGTTTTATTTAAGTCTGGGACTGATTTGCAAATTAGGAAATATAGATTAGGTGAAGATTGAAAGAGTTCTCCATTGAGATAAAAATAGGTTTTCATCACAGAAAGAAGTGAGGACGTGCTTGAGAAAATTAGCAGGACAGAGATCAGCCTGGACTGAGGAATCGATACAAATCAGAATGGTCATCAAGTTCTAAGTCCATTAGCATATACAGGTCAAGAGACAAACTTATCACTCCCTGCTGTTTTTCCAGCTATGCAAAATATGGTAAGATTCCAGAATATTTTTACCCCCTGTGGAATCTGTCTCAAATGTTGTTGGCATGACAATGATGACATGCTGATATGATGTCTGTGTGACAATATACCTGGTGAAGATTCTTTAAGATTCAGAGAAAAAAGTATATTCCTTCCTGAAAACTCAGTAGCCCTCATTTTACCATTATGAAGTTATCTCTTGAGATCACATAGTCCTCTATTAGAGTAACTGTTCAACTTAGAATAGACACAAAAAAGTTAAGGTATGGAAACATCACAACAGACACTTGGTGAATAAATAGAAAATCATAGATCTAGGCACCAAGATGAAGAAGTGGGAAGCAGCACAGAAAAAACCTCTCTGAAAGATGTTATCCAGGTACTAGAATATACCAATGTGAAGGAGACAAGAAGGAGAGAAGTGAATCCCCTGGATCGAGCAAGGATCTGAAGTGAGAATTGAAACCCAGGAGAGTGAAATGAGAAACTTCAATGAAGAAGAAGAGGGTGGCAGGCAGCACTTTCTTTCTAAGACAGGATGCACTGCAAGAGAGGAGTAACTCAAATCTGCAGACACACTGTGTGCTGGTGACCCCAGAACCTCCACAGAGAGACACAGTCATGGAATAGAGCCATGGACATGAAAGATAGCACTAGCTGGTCATGAGTGCTCAGTCCTCCTGTGGGAGAATATGATTGGCTGGGAGCCAACTTGAAGAATGGCTTACTGGCCTCAGAACTCAGAGGGCCTGCTGGATCTATCTAGTGGATCCCCTCTAGGCTTAGCCCTGCAGAAAGCGTGTTGTTGGCTGCAGGTCAATTGAGTCTGCACTTGGCCAGAAGGTTCAAACTCTTTGAGATTATCCACTGTCCACCAAAAAGCTATGGCTGGCTTAGCAAGCTAAATCAACAGTGACCAGGACTCTGTCTCCACATGGTGCCTACCAGCAATGGCAGAGTCTGACCTAGAAGTGGACTTTTTCTTTCCTCACTGTCTTTCTTGTTTATTTTTTGTTGTGGTGGTTTTATTTTTTTTTCTCCTTCATTATTTGGTTTTGTTTGTATGTGATTGTGGGTTTGGTTTATAGGTTCTTTGTGGATGTGATTCTGTTCTGTTCTTCCTTTAATCTCTTCCTTCTCTCTTTCCTTACAGTCTTAAGAACCAGTTTCCCAAAGTTAGTGTGATTGCCCTTTGTCCCCAAGCTTTACTCCTAATCTCTTTCTTTTCTTCTATATCTTTATTTTCTCTTAATCTCCTTCAATTTTTCATCCCTGAGGGTAAAATTGATATAATAAGAGCTTATATACTGCATATGGTTTTCTGATTTCTTTTAGATTTTGTTCTTATTTGTATGGTTAAATGTGGCAAAATAATGGTTAGCTCAGTTTGTCATTTTCTAGGTTATGATTGATGCTGTTGCTGCCAATGGTACCACTTTAGTCAAAAATGACACAATTGTTCTAACCAATGGTTCTTCCTGGCTTTTCAAAACTGAGATTGACAAAGAGTCATTAAAACATTGCATCACAGTGCCGAAGAAACAGCAACTGAGCCAAACAGGCAGCAATATCTCATCTCAAAAAATTGAAGAGGAAGTATCTTACAACAGAATCAAAACCCAAAAACAAGTTACACCTGGAAAATAGTTTTGAAAAATAGCCATCCTCTAAAGATTCTAAATACTAGTAGTAAAGCAACCCATCATAGGCTATTTACAAGCATTATTCCAGGAATTAAGCTAAAAGAAAAAAAAATGAGAAGATTCTTAGACAAGATGCAACCCCAAACATCCAGTTTATGAAGGGCAATATCAAGGGGCAATTCTCTTATGTGGTAACAACAAAGCAATTGGATAAGGCTCTATAAAGTAGTCAAATCAGAAATAATTTTTCAGACATCTGCAGAGAATGATACACACAATGTTTAGTAACTTTAGGGAAAATATAGAAAAAAATAGAGGAGCTTATGAAAATTATGGAAGCCATCAATGTTCAGCATAGGAAATAAATGTAACCCAAAGAGCAGACCCAAGCAGATATCCAGGAGAATAAAAATTCTATTGAAAATATGCACAGGTGATTAAGCCAATCTGAGGATAGGATTGTGTATGTAGAAGACAGGCTTGAAGTAAGAAATCATAGAAAGATTTCTTAAAAATGACAATGGACCATGAGAAATAAATACAGCGGTTGACAGATGAGGCAAAAAAGAACAACTTGAGATTGATTGAAGTCATTGAAAAACAAGAGGCTGCACTCAAAATGCTATGATTGGAGGTCCCATTTGACCCAGAGCATCATTCTCCTTCTGAGCATCTTCCCAGAAGAATTACAAACATCATAATGCAGTGATGTATGTGCACCCATGTTTATAGTAACACAATTTGTAATAGCTAGACTTTGGAAATAACCCAAATGACCATGAAGCAAGGAATGGATAAAAAAGATGTGATAGTTTTACACAGTGGAGTACAACTCAGCTATAAACAAGAATAAACTGGAGACTTTTATGGGTACATGAGTGGATGCAACTTGAGACTATACTCGTAAGTGGAATGACTCAGCTGCACGGGCGTGAACATTATATGGTCTCTCTTGTCTGAGGAGCTGAAACAGTAAAGATTTAAAATGCACAACAGATGTTGTAAAAGCATATACATATGTATGAAATTAAAGAAGGAATTAGAATAATTATTCTATAAAGAAAAATTATTTTAAATATCGTAAATATCATATACTACCAATTATACCACCAGTTTCTCTTAGTTCATTGAAAAGAAAGTTTGTGCTAATGTTTTTT
>NW_004524650.1:958097-963400 GCF_000260255.1 Octodon degus | reverse complement strand
ATATATATATAGTACAAGGTCTATAGGGTCTCACTGCACAGATCAGACTTGTAGTGATTCTCCTGTTTTCAGCCTCCCAAGTGCTGGGATTACAGGGGCACACCACCATTCCCAATCTCAATCGCAGTCTCAGTGCACCCCAGGGGCAGGGTTGGCACAGCACACAGGGGATAGAACCCCAGTCCCTGTGTTTGCCTAAACAAGTGTTTTAATTTTCTGAGCTATCTGGCCAGCCCCAATACACAATATAATAACCATTATTACTCTCCTAGTTTTGAAATTTTATTTTTTTTCTCTTTAAAATAAAAAAGAAGATTTTTAGCAACTAAAGAGAATCACCGATATGTCAGGCATGGTGCTAGAAGCATTACATACAATGTTGTATTCCCACAGCAATCATGTAAGGTAGCTACTGTTTTACAAATATGTAAATTGAGTGTCAGAGAAAGCCTAAAGTAACCACCATAAGCTTTTGATTCTGTTCAGTTGAATTTGAACAGATTTACCTCTAGGACCTGACTATACACTCAGCAGAACTTTGTTCTTCACCAAGTGACTCCAGATTTCCTCGAAATTCTGAGCATCTCAGTGCTATGGCTTTCCTCCTACCATCCTGTCTGTTCCTCATTTGCATTAATTAATATTCAGAACACTGAGTTAAAGTTACATGATTTTTTTTCTGCTTAAAAATGAACCAAGTGAGAAAAATCAGGCATTCATCAGAATACATAAGGCTACTTATACAGACCTTGACAGATTCATATTCTTTGATGAAGTAGATTTTAAAAGTGGACCATTATTGCCTTTCATCAAGAAGAAGAAAAGCTTTTGTTTAGAAGTTGTTTTCTATAGTTATGTTTAATTGGCCAACTCTCTATAAAGACTTAAAGGCCAAATCCTCCCCATATTTCTGCTCCTTATTACTGCAGATGATTAGCTGTTTTGGCCTTGATGTCATCTGAGGACGTATATAAGAATCACAGCAGGGTGTTATGCAGTCCAGAAATTGTGGTTGCCCAGAAGTCTGTTTTCAGAAGTTGTCTCAGTCCGAGACCCCGTGGCAATGAAGCAGGAATGGTCTGTTGTGAAAGACACCTCAGTGGGCTCTCCAGGCTGCCTGATGGGAGCGAACGTGAATTGCCAAATTGAAGTTGCCTATGGAAAGAGTGGCTTCTACAGCAACAACACTGCTCTCTGTTCCTTTAGTCTTTTAAAACAAACAGTGTGCTTCTCAAAACATAAAAAAAGGAATAGGAGAGAGAAGAATGAGCAGAAATTGCAAATAAAGTTTGAGTGACAGCTGTTTAGAACGTGTCAGATGGACTATGAATTAGAGAAATGCTCTGTAGCTCTATAGTACATTAGAAAATGCCATCTCCTTTTCACGCTGAGTTTTTGAGGGAATGTGCATGCTAGTTGCCTAGTACGTTGAATAAACATAGGACAAATTCAAATAAGTGAAAGTAGTCTACAGCAAAAGTTGTTCAAGTTTCTTCTTTATTTCCTTACACATTCATTGCTCTATCCTGACAGGTCTGAAAAATTAAGGCATGCAATATTTATTTGGTAGACTTACAGGGATGATTTTTGTTAAAGCTTGGTTTTACTAAATATTTGTTTTGCTATTTTTGTTTGTTTGTTTATTTGTTTTGGTGGTACCAGGAATTGAACTCAGGGCCTTGTGCTTGCCAGACAAGCGCTTATTCCACTGAACTATCTCCTCAGTCCTAAAGCTTGGTTTTAAAGTGAAAGCTAGCATGTAATGTAACCAATGAATTGAAATACTGACCAATAGTTACTTGGCATCTTCAACGTACACTTCTTCTCTTAATAAAGAATTCTTAAGTGTATGTTAAAGAATTCTTCAACGTACACTTCTTCTCTCTGCAATCATTTAGCAGCCACAGAGAAGCTTCGTATATTTCTTCTAACTTTAGTGTCTAACATGTGATCTGATGTCCTGTAATACTGCTCCTTCACCGGGATATTATAAGTGTGACAATAATCTACTAATTTGTAGTCTTTATGACATTTAGTACAATCATTTACTAGTTTAATAAGTATTCATTATGTGACACCGTGAAACACAGGAATAAAAATCAATATTAAATAACTATACTTATACAACCCATATTTAAAATAACATAATAAGATGAATTTTTTGTGGCTTTTGTTTTTCTAGACAAGTTCTTAAAATGAAATTCAGGCATTCTTGCATTTGCTATATTACTGAGGTTGGACTTGAACTTAGATCCATCCTCCTGCTTCAGCCTCCCAAGGGCTGAGATTATAGGTCTGTGCTACTACATTTGGCTACAAGATGAACTTTTATAAATTGCTAATTAAAATCTTGATGAAATCTGGGAAATTTAGCAGATTAGTGAGATATTGTCTTGAAAAACAAATTTTAAAAAGCTGGAAGCATAACTAGGGCTGGGGAGATAGCCCAGTAGAATAAGTACTTGTCTGGCAAGCGCAAGGTCCTGAGTTTAATCCCCGGTACTGCAAAAACAAAAACAAAAAAATGTAACTTGATGTGTAGAACCAGGGTTTAATCTGCAGTATCTTTTTTAAGTTAATAAAACACTCATTAAGAATAAATTTTTCAGTGAAAATATTCCCCACAAAGAGATTATGCTATAACAGAGACATTATTATGGCATGACACAATTTTACATATCTAATAGAGAATGGAAGTTATTTGGGTGCTTTATTCAAATGGATACACAATGGCATCAAGTAATTGGATTGTTTTTAAGATACAATATGACTTATTTGGAAAAAGCCAGAAACTTGGCTATGAAAATGAAAAAATAAAAACATAACGTTATAAATAGAGGATGATTAGTGTTAAGCAATTAAGGCGAGGATATTGGGTGACTATACTAAAAATACTTAATTATTAAGTAAATACCACTTAATTTTAATAATATAATATTACCTAATACTAAAAATATTTCTTCCCTTTATTTAATCTTTTGGCTTACATTTTTGTTATCTTGAACTTCTTCATTCGTTTCCTATGTACTTAATCAATGACCGAATATTATGTTTGTCCTTGAAACAACACCCTAGATTCACATTCCTTTTATGCATGGTGGCAGCTGAGAGCTCAGAATTTTATTCCCACAAATGTTCACTAGTGAAATATCCTCCTTCGTAGTCTCCCTACCTCCAGCTGTCACCTGAACTTACATATTGAGGTGGCTCACTATGAGTCCGAGCTGAATACCCACCACCGGTTTGATTTTTTTTAATCTCACTAATAGAGCTATTGCCATTGTAAGCATACCAATTATAATTCTTGCTGTCTTTCAGAGTGAAAATTAAGATTCAGTAATTCTAGAGCTGTAAAAAATTTTAAGATGCATTCCTCCTCCATAAAAGCCTTTAATAAACCACTTGAATTATTCTCTTCTCCCTTTGATTTCCACAATATGTAAAAATTTCTTACTTTGTTCTTTTGGTGTGGTAAAAACAACCCCAGGTGATCTTTATTCCTCTCTCCAAAACAGATCATAATAGTATTCAAGGAAGACCTTCATAAAGTCATCAAGGTCTACTGTCACAGAGAAATATTTGTTCCCATTTCCGTCTTTATAAATGCATATTTAACATACTACAATTGAGTTATAAACAACTCATTCATTAGACAATTCTCAATGTAAGAACAGGATTTCTACTTGTTTTGGGGTTCTCAAAACATATCGTTGTACTCTGTTGTACTGGTTTCAATAATAATTATATGACGAAGAGAAATGAGAGGAGGAATTTCTTTTACTAGAATGTTCTTAAGAAAATGCAGAATTATTCAGAATTAGTATAGAATTTTCAGTTACAATAACAATTTTCACAAATGGTCACAGTCAATAACACCTGAAAGAGAACATTTGAATAAAATAAATATTTTTAAAACAAACAAACAAACAAAACCTCATAGGGTTGCAGAGATAGCACAGCAGTCTAAGTGCCTGCCTAGGCAAGTGCAAGGATTAAGGTTCTATCCCTGCTACTACATGCTGAGCTGGCCCTGCCTCAGGTATATGGAGCCAGCCTCCAAAACCATGCATGGTGGAGCATGCCTGTATCCCCAGCTCTGGAGAGGCTGAAACAGGGGGATCATTAAGAGTCTAAGGTGCATAATGAGACCCTGTAACAAATACATTAAAGTAAAACTCATAAAGAGAAAATCTTCATGAGCTTTGATTCACAGTATAATTTTTTGTTTTACAAGGGAAATATAAATAGAATGCTTTGATTTTAAATGTCACAAGAGGGAAAATAAAAGACATATTTTTCTTATTAATATTTTTATTTTTCAGAAATTTCCCCTAAGTCCAGGCATGGTGGCCCTCAACTGTAATCCCAGCCATGAGGAGGCAGAAACCAGGAGGATCACTACAACCTAGGTAGTGAGACCCTGCACAAAAAAAAAAGAAACAAATTTCTCCTAAAACTCTGGAAGCAGATTATCTGCTCAGTCATGAAGTAATGAAAAGGAAATCAAAGTAGAAGAGACTCTATCAGTCACTCTGGTCTGATCTAGGCTTTAATTTTTATCTATCTATCTATCTATCTATCTATCTATCTATCTATCTACATATTTGCGATAGGTATGTGGAATGATGTAAGGATGTTCTATAATATAGTGAAAAAACAGAATAAATTCTGTGTTTTTAATTATTTTATTGAGAAGCAAATAGCAATGAGACAGTTTCAAACAGGTTAGTAGGACAGTTTCAATAAAAGAGTCCTAGCCCAGGTCCGGTGAGTGTGTGGAGAGCTTCCTGCTACCCTGCGCCTGCGGGACCAGTCCCAGCCCAGTCGCAGCATGGGCAGGACCTTCTCCCACCCCCTCGGTCCGCCCCCCACCACTCCGCCCTACCTCCCCACCCCTCCCGCCGAGTAGGAATTTCTGCCAACTTCCGGGAACCCCCAGACCCAGTCCTGAACCAGGTCCGGTGAGTGTGTGGAGAGCTTCCTGCTACCCTGCGCCTGCAGGAACAGTCCCAGCCCAGACACAGCATGGGCAGGACCTTCTCCCACCCCCTCAGGCCACCCCCCACCACTCCACCTTACCTGCCCCACCCCTCCTACCCAGTAGGAATTTCTGCTGAGTTCCGGGAACCCCCAGACCCAATCCTAGCCCATGTCCACAGCGAGAAGGAGCTGAGCACAGCAGGCAGACCTAAGCCAGACGCAGCTGGATAACTCCAAACTCTGTAGATCTCCACCTGAACTTCAGTACGTGTGAAGGTTATAACTACAGCAAAGATCTACAACAAAGGGCAGAAGACAGTGCT